>NC_067483.1:43045463-43232963 GCF_947179515.1 Apodemus sylvaticus
AACACCACAGAGCAGCTCACAGAGGACCCAGGCTCAGTTCCCAACACCACAGAGCAGCTCACAGAGGACCCAGGCTCAGTTCCCAACACCACAGAGCAGCTCACAGAGGACCCAGGCTCAGTTCCCAACACCCCATGGCAGCTCACAGCAGTCTGACTGTAACTCCAGTATCAGGGGATCCCACACCCTGTGCTACCCTCTGAGGATAGCAGCTACATATGTGGTACATATATATGTACAGGCAAAATCCCCATACATATAACATTTTTAAAATTTTTCAATAAAAATAAATACTCGGAACAGTAGCTGGCAGATGCTGAATTGCCCGTCCTGCTTTACGTGCTGCGTTCTCAGAATGTGTCTGCCTCCCTTGCTTGTATATTTTTGTTCATCCATTTTGAAAGATGAACCAAACCAAAGGAGTCCGTACTGTCACTAAATCAAAATCTATGGGTCCTGTGCTGTTGCAGGGGACGTGAGGCTGATTCAGGCTCTGGAGTGGGGCTTTGAGGAGAGGGATGCACTGAGCTGCTAGGTCACAGGCAAAGCACTGCTGACACTGAGACTGGCTATGCTCAGGAGCTGCCCAGTCATCACTAATATCCTGTATCTGGTGCTGGAGTTCTGTCAGTGAAACTTCTGCTGGCAGCAAGTTCAGAGTGTGCAATCAGACAGTGACGAATGGAGACAAAATGGCAGAGAGAGATGTTCATCCTAATGTTAAAGCAGGTGTGTGTGATAGCTTTGTTACACACACACACACACACCACATATATGCCATATACACGCACCCCACACACACACATACCCACACAAACACAAACATACTCATATACATACCTCATACAGACCCACCATATGCACACCACATACACATACCACATATACACATACACCACACACACACACACACACGCGCGCGCGCGCAAGCGCGCGCACCACATACACACACCCCACACATAGCATATACCCCACACATACACATACCCACACACCTTATACACACACACATATACATACACCACACACATAGCACATATACACATACCTCATACATACACATACCTTATACACATGCACCACATAAATAAAAGGAAATAAAAGAGGATTCTTCACATAGACTCTGTTCTCTTTCCTTTTGTCATTCTGTGGTCTGATGTTGTAGTTTGTTATATGGTGGGATTTTATTCATTGTATTCTTTTTCCATTTTTTCTGTCCATCTCTCCATGTTGTGTTTGACTATGTACGTGTTGGGGAGTGGTCAGAGGTCAACCTTAGATGTTGTTCCTCTAGAACTTCCCACCTCGGTATTTGAGACAGTATCTCTCACTGGTATCTCAGCTAGTCTAGGCTGGCTTGGCCAGCAAGCCCTGGAGTCCTCTCTTCCCCTCCCCATGCTGAGCATGGTGGGGATTGAACTTGGGCTCTCACGGTTCATGGCAAGAGCTCTGCCGACTGAGCCATCTCAGCTGGATTCTTTCTGATTATAGTCTTCCACTTAAAGTCATAAGAGCCTATGGTGGGAGCTGGAGCGGTGACTCAGCAGGTGAGGACTTTACTGCTCTTCCCAGGACTGGGGGGTGGAATCTCACTCAGCACCCGTGTCAGGCAGCTCACAACCACCTGTAACCCCAGCTCCAGAGGATCATACACCACACACACCACACACCACACACATACACACAAACCACATATACCATGACATACCACATATACACACACATACCATGTACCACACACATACCACACATACACACTATACACACACCACACACCATTCACACACACACACACACACACCCACACATAAAAAATAAATGCAATCAGGATTGCATTATAGGCTCATAGAGGCCACTGAAATTATAATTTTAAAGCTGCTCATGAAGTAAAGAAGTTAAGCGTACTTTTCTTCTCTCTGAGGGTGAAGCTTACTGCACAGAGCTAGTGTGGCTGGAACTTGCTTTGTTGTCTGGCTTGGTTGAAGCTTACAGTAGAGTAGTTCTTGCGCCTCTCACTCCTGAGAGCTGGGATTAGAGGTGAGCCACCCTGGCCTACTTCTTGTTTCTGTAACAGCAAGTCTGAGCCGACCTAGACAAGGGCTTAGTGACTAAAGCCAATTAGGCACCCAACAGAACCCCCTTGCAGAGCCTTGCCTCCACCTGAGGGGGCAGCAGCGAGCAGTGGCCCGGCAAAGGCTGCTCTCCTGATTTAGTTTAAGACTGGCACCCTCTGAGAGCTAGGAGTCCCCATCTGGATCTGATTGTCAGTGCTAAGATGGGAGATACCGCGTGCAGCAAAAGATCACAGCTCAGAAGCACATAACATTTGTAACTTTCTCAAAGCCTCACATATTTGTTTGATAATTCCAACCCTCGATTTCTTCTGAGAGAAGTTTCATACCTATAAGTATTTAAATAAAAGGCAAATATTGTGATAGTTAGACATCAGAGTATATCCTCCCTTATATTTATAGTTTATTATTGGTGTATGTGTGCGTCTGGAGACCTATGTGTCACGTAACATATGTGGACGTCAGAACACAACTTGGTGGAGCCAATTCCCCGGGGTCGACGTTAGGTCCAGGCTTGCGCTGCTGAGCCTAGCCCAGCTTTTCTATATGGAAATCAGTGTGTCGTTTATTCGGAAGGAATTCCATTTTTGTGGTTTGAAGACCCCTCAAGCTGTCTTACGGACTTCTATCTCTTCTGGATTCCAGACCAGAGCTCCCTGTCTGGTCTTACACGAGCCTAAAAGCTGTGTGTTCCTTGGTGATCACTTGTATCATGAAGTATCTTAACATTTCTGTAGGTCGCCAAGCAGATGAAAGCTAACGCTGTGGGTCTGGTGGGCGCTCTTGAAAATGCCTTCACTACATGGAGGACGGTAGGAGGAGCTTCAGATTGTTTATTGTTTATCGCCAAGTTCGGATCATTGTAGATATTCTATTCCCCTTCGCAGCCCCAGCTGGAGACCGCTCTGCTGTGCATGCAAACCGAGCACGCTATTTTCTACTGGGGCTTGCTAAGGCAGCCTCTGTTCCTTAGTCACTGGTGTAGGAGCTGCCAGCTCATTTCTGACTGTGGTTGTTCCAAGCTAAGAAACACATTTAACGCTAATGTGCTCAAACAGTGTCAAATAGAGGCGAATTAAAGTATTCTTATGTCACTTTATTGAAAAAGATAGGTGGAGTATAAAACTAGTGTGCTGAAAAGGAGAGTAATACCTACAGCTGAAGTATTTAAGAAAATATTTAAATAAATACTGTGAAGTTGAATTCTTTGAAATTAAATGTTAGCCTTTTATGGCTTTGGATACTGTGGTACTATGTCATTCCATTTTTAGGTGCTAGGACATTAGGGCTGTAGTTTTAATTAAGATTAAGTCCTTACTACTTTTTAAAAGAATCATTGTTAATTTTGTATTTTGATCTTGCCTATAGAAATGAAGTTATGTACTTGTGTGGAATTTAAATGTTTCAGTATAATTTGTTATTGATGTAGTTTCATTGTATAGAACATAAACTAATGATAAAGTTCTGGACAGTTAAAATCATTTTGACCTAAGTTTATTGCCATTTAGTCATATGTATATATTCTTTTTACATATTAATTTTGTTTATACAGAAAAGCTTCAGGACTCAAGTACAAGAAGGTTCTAGACAACAAGGCTCCAAGATGTTAACCTTTGCGTCAGAATTCTTGAAGCTGAAGTCTTGCTTGCAACAAACCGTGGAGATGACTGTATCTGCGCTGAGAGGTAGGCAGCCCACTGGGATCTGTGGTTGGGCCCCTATAATCCCGGGGCTCCGACGTCCTCCCTTCCCCTCCTGGCCTGAGCTGTGACTGCAGCCCGCGCAGCACGACGCCAGTGTGCTTAGCTACCAGTGTAGGCGCTCGGGCTGCTGCCGCCCACACGTCAGCACCTCAGACCGCAGAGTCAGGGATGCGACCAGAGAGGCGCTTAGCGGAATAACCTCCAGTGGGTTGGAGTCGTGGTGTAGGGTCCCTTTTACTTAAGAGACCTCTGGAGCCCTGTGCTAACACATGCTGACACCTGGAACTGGTAACCCACGTCCTCCTTTCCCTGTCGCACAGGGCACCCCAGTGACTTGCACTGTCTCAGAAGCTGTGCTGACACTATCTGCAGCCTGGCTCGCAAGCTTCATGGGGACTTCGGCGCGCTCTCTGCCTCTGCTGGCAGCTGTGGAAGTGAAGCCCCTCGTGCCGACTGTGAGGAACTAGAATCTCTAGCTCAGTCACTCCTCCGATGTTTTGAACGTGAAGAAAGCCCCGGCTTATTGAAAGCCTGGGACTCTTGTTCTGCGAATAGCAAGGAAGAGCAGCACCAGTCAGGCGGGGCTGAGTGCAGTAGAAGCGAGCCGAGACCGGCAGCTCAGGAACTGCAGGAACTGCACGAACTGCACGAAGACGCAGCCCCAGCAGTGTCCCCTGGGGACTGCGCCCCCAACAGGATTCAGTGGGTATGAAACCATCGTGCAGGTACTTGGTGACCACCCATGACCAAAAAGGACACTTGGTGACACTGTTCCTCAGGCAGGGGAACATAAAAAGGAATGGTAAATACTTCAAGTCCGCGTCTATGTGTAGCCTCTTGCTGGGTGTAGAAAGTGCGAACAGTGCCGAGTCCTGGCTTCAAAATGCCTCGGTGGATGCTCAGAATTGTATAAGCAGATGATTTTTTTAAACAAAGACTTATCGTTTAAAAATGTTGGAATATTGGCATCAGAATGAAATTACAGTCTCAGGACTAAGATAGTGACTGTGACCCTAGTTTCTCATTGCCTAAAATTTTAAATGCTAACCTTTAGCAGTGATACACTGTCTCTAGCTGGTTCATTGGTCTGTTTGTAGATTGTTCAGATTCCCACTCATGAGAAAATAACTGTCTGTTACTTTGGGTTGTGCATTCTCTCCTGCAAATACAGCGTATGGATTAAGTTTATGGTGAAATTCTCAACACAGGTTTAACCAAGGCAGCTTCCTAAAACCAAAACTCTTTGTCCGAGGATCAACTGTTTGCCATCTTCAATAATATATATGTAATTTGTTTCTTTTCAAACTGTACATAAAAAGATAATATAATTGCATATTAATAATATGACCAGATAGCATCATCGCTTACTGTGTTTTCTGTGTTCCCTAATGGTTGCTTCATTTATAAAATTTAAAAGTAGTAGTAGAATGTGACCAGAACCACTTGGGAGATCAGAGGCTGGCCCCTTTCCGTAGTGCTTGTTCTGCTAAAGGGTAACTGGTTTACATGTTGTTTGATGGAGATTAAAGATTCTTTTTATATTTCATAGCTTGAAAAACCCTTCATCTACAATCAAGTAATAAAGATAATATCCTATTTTAGGGTTTAACTTAAGGACATAGTTTAATATGTTTTACCTCAAGACTATGTGTAATTTGAAAGATATTTAGTATCTTAGCCTGGGTGACCTGGGCAGATTCTGGAGGAGTGGTAGCTTTTGACTTGTAGATGCCGCCTGTACATTCAGTGTAGCTCGGCGAGGTTGCTTGAATACACCTGTTGTTTTCTCTACGGGGAGAGACTGGAGAGCAGTTCTCCCTCGGGTGGGCAGCCCAGCTGTGGTGGTCCATCCCTTGTGGCCTCTGGGAGCTTTGAAGTGGCACAGTACCAGCCAACCTGAGTGCCCCATCCTGTCTGACTTGTGGCAGCGGAGAGGACTTGTTCGCCGCCAGGTTTCCTCTCTGAGGTTCACTCTGTCGCACTCAGTGCTCTGGAAGTCGCACTTCTGTCCCCAGTTCGTAAGCCGAGAAGCACACACAGGGTTCTTCCGTGAGCTCTCCGTGAGCTCGCTGGAGCACCAGCGTGGCAGTTTTCACCTTGCCGTGCAGTAGCTAATTTTAGCTTCTCCGTCTCTTCTCCCTTGGTTTTTTTCTTGCTCTTAGACCTGGTCCAGCTGAGCAGTGCAGTGTGTCCCCGCCTCTGCTTCCTGAATGCTGGGGTTACAGTCCCCCAAACCCAAGCCCACACCCAGCTAGTATCTTATCTTTCAAACTCATGTCCTCAAAAATGTTGTGGGTATGCTTGTAAGCTTATTTATATTTATGCTAAATAATTTGTTGTACGTCTTCGAGTGGCTGGTGTAAACTGTGTGGCTGTCAGAATCATGTGCACTGAGAAGTGTTGTAAAGAGAGTGCCTTTAATAAATCTTATAAGCTTCAGAATTGCCGCCTAATTTTTTTAATTATTTATTTATAAATATATATATTACTGAATTGTTTTCATTCACTTTACTCCAGATTTAAAAAATGTCACAGTGGCTCTGCCTGGCTAATACCTATCAAATAAATAGGAAACATTAAGTCCAGGCTAAGATCACTGTGGCTGCTGTGTCGCTTTTCTTGCTTGTTCCCTTCTAGAGCTGGGGACTGAATCCAGGTGCTGTCACTGAGTTACCACACAGCCCCTCCTCCCTCCTCCCGAACGCCGTCCGGCCCTCTGGGTTGGCTGAACATGGAACACCTTTACTTCTGAGTTCTCTGCTTGGAGATGCGTTTTACACACTGGAAGCTGTAGCGCAGGCCAGGCTGGTGAGTAACTACACCACCTTAAACAAGGTGCTCGCTACTTCCTTCCTGGTTCCCCATCTGCAGAAGGAAAAGTCCCACCGCTTCACGGACTATGTCTGTGGGCACTTGGTGACAGAGAGGAAGGATGGCTCCTGCCCAGTAGCAGATGATAATCAAATGTTAGTCTGCCCTTCTGTAATGAGATGCAAAACCTTGTTACATAAAGAAGAATCCAGCAAAGGCAGTGGCGCACGCCTTTAGTCCCAGCACTCGGGAGGCAGATGCAGGCAGATCTCAGAGCTCGAGGCCAGCCTGGTCTACAGAGCAAGCTTCAGGACAGCCAGGGCTACACAGAGAAACTCTATGTTGAATAAAATCATACCCGGTACAAGCAGATGCCGGTGTACAAGTATCACAGTCCTTGAAACATGACGTGTTTAAAAGTATGTCTACCAGCACTGGTTTCCATAGTAACTGTTGTTAACGATGAGTGGTTCCCAGTGTTTACAATATGTTCACATGCCTTTTGGTGTATATATTACAGTTGTCCAATCTGCTTAACAATGTAATGTAATGGTTAGTTGTTCTTTTTCATTTGTTTGTTTGTTTGTTTGTTTGTTTGTTTGGATCTGGTTTTTTCCAGACAGGGTTTCTCTGTATAGCCCTGGCTGTCCTGGAACTCACTCTGTAGACCAGGCTGGCCTCGAACTCAGAAATCTTCCTGCCTCTGCCTCCCAGAGTGCTGGGATTACAGGCGTGCGCCACCACCGCCCAGCTGTGATAGTTTTAATAGACAGGTTGACACATCTAGAGTCACCTGGGAAGGGAGTCTCACTGAGGGATTGTTTGGGACAGGCTGGCCCTTGGGCACCTCAGTGTGGGGCTGTCCTGACTGCATTAGCTGAGACACTCTTCCCCGGGCAGAGGCCTCTGAACTGTAGAAGATGGGGAAAGTGACCTGACATGCTTGCATTAATTCATTGTTCTCTGCTCTTGACCGGGGAATGAATGAGAAGCTGCTTCCGGTTCCTGCAGGCTTGTCTTGTCCATGATGATGGACTGTACCCTTAGCCAAATAAACTGTCTCCCTGAACTTGCTTTTGTCAGGGTATTTTATCATAAGAAAAAAAAAAAACAACAGGGACATTAAAATTTTTCCAAGATGACATCCTTGTGTGATTCCCTTTAGTAATCTTACTATAATAAGCATCACACGCCCACAAAGTGCAAGCGTCCATGTGCATGCTTTGATTCAAGCTCCGGGGCATTCACAATGGTCGTGAACCATCTTGCCTAGGGCAGAGGGGTCTGAGTACAGGCCTTTGTGGGTAAACAGCTGCCTTCTTGCAGGTAAACTTGCTGAGCCCCATTGGGACCTGGGTGGCTTCTCTTTGTCTCTACAGGCTGAGCTGAACCGGCTCTGAACCTGTTCTTTCCCATTTGGTGCCCTTATGGGCCATACATCACCAGCATGCTTTCCCGGGAGGACCAATGCAGCAATCCATCATCCAGGTGAGTGGGGGCTTTCCTAACGTATTGCTCTTATACATCAATGTGGTGGGCGGCAGCTCCAGTAATCTATTAGCGTAATATCCCATTGGGTGAGGCATATTGATAGAGCAAAGCTGGTCGATCTGTGAATTGTGGATATCTAGGAGTTCGGGTCAGGAAAGTAATGCAGATCTCAGGCTGGATTGATGTGGCTATGAATGGTATTTTATGATGTAAAGTTTACCTCTGATTTAGAAAGTAATTTAATGTTGTTGACAGCTTGGGTTCGGGCTAGGAGAGGTCAACCTGGCAGATATCTGGAGCTCTTGGAAGATGTATTCCAGGAATAAAGTACCGCTGTTGATACTTCTATTTCATTTTGCAATATGTCATTAGGGGGCACCAGAAAATTGGCCCGAGAGTAAAGTTTTGCACATAAAGCAAAACAGGCTCATTCTGTTGCCTGCCGGGTCAATAACTATGTGGGACCGTGGCCTCCAGAAGCCTGTGGCCGTCAGCTTTAGCTTCTCAGAACTGCGTCCTCGGGGTCTCATTTTTGACCCTGGCGTTTATGAAACAAGGCAAAACGGTCAGTGGGTCACCTGTTCATGGCCTGTGCAAGGGTCTGGACACCACCAGAAGTAGTGTCTAGGCAAAGGAGCAGGATTACAAAAGAGGCATGCCCTGGTGAGTGTCCAGTAGGGACCCAAATGGGGACACACGGTAACATTTTTTTTTTAAGATTTAGTAACTTAATTTATGTAAATGAGTTATCTTCAGACACACCAGAAGAGGGCATTGGATCCCATTACAGATAGCTGTGAGCCACCATGTGGTTGCTGGGAATTGAACTCAGGACCTCTGGAAGAGCAGTCAGTGCTCTTAACCACTGAGCCATCTCTCCAGTCTGGTAACATTTTTTTTTTTTAATATATGGATGTTTTGGCCACATGTATGTCTGTGTGCCACATGCCTGCTTGGTGCCTTTGCATCACATACCCTAGAGCTGGAGTCACAGATGGTCGTGAGCCACCATGTGGGTGCTAGGAATTAAATGCAGGTCCTCTGGAAGAGCCACCAGAGCCCTCTCTCCAGCCCTCTGAACCTTTCTTTTACTCCCAGAAAAGAAAGCTTTTGTTCTCAGGAGCAAGGTTACTTGGCAGCATCTGACTAAGCAGAGGAAGAATGTTCCATTTACTCTCAAGAGTGGTCCACAGCTGCATTGCACGTTAGTCCCTCCTGCAGTGCCAGCTACAGGCAGCCAACTGCTCTCTTGACTCTTGTACAATACACTGCCACAATGTCACATTCTGCTATTGTGACTGCTATTCATCTCTCAATGCACCTAATTTATAAGTTGCTTTAGTACAGGTGTGTGTGCATATGAAAACACATAGTGTGCCTATATAATATACATATATAATATTTAATATCCATGCGTATATAGGGTTTGATGTTATCCATGGTTTTATGCTTCCATGAGGGGTCTTGGAATATAACCTCTGTGAACTACAGTGTAACCCCATGACAGCAAGCCTTCATTAAACATCACTTATTCATATCGGTGATAAATGATAACTTGGTTAGCTCAGCTAATTCTTGCAATGCTCTCTGTAAGTTCAGAAGTAGCTTAGTCAGGGCTCTATTGCTGTAAAGAGATGTCACTCTTATAAAAGAAAGCATTTAACTGGGCTTTGATTACAGTTTTAGATTATGGTGAAAAGCAGACAGACATGGTGCTGGAGCAACTGAGAGCTTTACTTTCTGATCCTCAGGCATAGAAGGAGAGAAATAGGCTGGTGAGATGGCTCAGAGGTTAAGAGCACTGACTGCTCTTCCGAAGGTCCTGAGTTCAAATCCCAGCAACCACATGGTGGCTCATAATCATTCATAATGAGATCTGATGCCCTCTTCTGGCATGTCTGAGACAGATACAGTGTATTTAGATATAATAAATAAATAAATTTAAAAGAAGAGGAGGAGGAAGAAGAGGAGAAGGAGGAGGAAGAGGAGAAGGAGGAGGAAGAGGAGGAGGAGGAGGAGGAGGAGGAGGAGGAGGAGGAGGAGGAGGAGGAGGAGGAGGAGGAGGAGAAACAGGCCCTGGCATAGGCTTGTTTCTTTTTGGTTTTTCGAGACAGGACTTCTCAGGATAGCCCTGGCTGCTCTGTGGACCAGGCTGGCCTCAAACTCAAAAGATATTTGCCTCTGCCTCCTGGGTGCTGGGATTAATAGTGTGCTCCACCACAGCCAGGGGCATAGGCTTTTGAAACCTCAAAGCCTGTCCCCAGTGACAGACTTCCTCCAGCAGCAGGGCCACACCTTCTAATCCTTCTCAAACAGTTCCGCTCACTGGAGACTAAGCATCCACACCTGTGACCCTAGGGGCCATTCGCCTTCACAGCACAGCAGGCGCCATCACTATTTCTGTGTTTAAGAAAACTGAAGCATAAACGAGTCAAGGGGCTTGCCCAGTGTCACATGACGATAAAGAAGCCCAGGAGCTCTGGATGGGACATCTGTTTTTTTGTCAAAAGTCGAAACCAAAAACTGGCTGCACGTTTGAATCAACCAACAGCTTTTTAAACCTGCCAACACTTGAGCCCCGACTGACACCCAGAGATTCTGATTTGATTGCTCTGGGAAACAGATGACTCCCCAAATGAGTTTGTAATGCTTCCTGGGTATTTTGTATTGTGCAGCCAAAGACCAGATTTGACTCCATATGTCAGCCAGTAATACTTATCCAGCAAGCCTACCTGTCCATCAGCAGATGAATGAATAAGGAAAATGGCGGCATACACCTGCACAAGAGAAGCTAATTACAAAGGAAAATGAAGTCGAGGGGTGTGGTGTACACACCTGGAATTCTAGGATTTGGGAGGTGGGCGGGATATTCTCGCACGGAACTTGGGCCCGGCTCCCAGCACTCACATGGCAGCTCACAATTGTCTGTATCTCCAGTTGCAGGGGATCTGAGCATCTTTCCATCCTCCATAGACATGTATACATGTACACATACATGCATGCAGGCAAAACACTCATGAGCATGAAAGTTTCTTATTTCTTTTTTTTTTTTTTTTTTTTTTTTTGATACTGGTTTCTCTGTGTAGCTCTGGCTATCCTGGAACTCACTCTGTAGACCAGGCTGTCCTCGAACTCAGAAATCCACCTGCCTCTGCCTCCCAAGTGCTGGGATTAAAGGCGTGTGCTACCACCGCCCAGCATCATGAGCATGAAAATTTTAAAAAGGGGGTTGGAGAGATGCCTCAGCAGTTATGAGCACTGACTGCTCTTCCAAAAGTCCTGAGTTCAAATCCCAGCAACCACAGGGTGGCTCACAACCATCCATAAAGCGATCTGACGCCCTCTTCTGGTGTGTCTGAAGACAGCTACAGTGTACTTACATATAATAAATAAATCTTTTAAAAAATGAAAATTTAAAAAAAAAGAAGGCAAGCATATTCAAGACCATTCTTGACTATAAAGGGAATAGAGTGAGTTCAAGGCCCGTGACAGCCATGCGAAACCCCATCAATAAAGAGGAAGGGGACGTGAGATTTGCTAGCAACTGAGATTGCAGAGATCTGTACACCTTTGCCTCCTGAACGTTGGAATTAAAGACCTGTACCACTGGCCTAGCTGAATTCTTTCAGTTTTGTGCCCAGTCAACATCTACTGCATATGGAGTAACTATTATAAATAAACTATTTATTTATTGACTCACTGTGGCGTCTCGCCTAGTGCACGTGCTAGTTCATGTCGTCCAGAGTGTGCTCTGTGGTGGGATTGCTGGGTCCTTTGTACCCCCTTCCTGCTTGCCCCGCCTTAGCTCCAGAGTCCCTCAGAGCAGCACAAACAGGGTTTTTCAGAACTTTCCAGCTCAGATGACTCCTTCGCTCGTTTCTAATGGCTCTTTGGGTTTGACAGCTTTATTTTTGGTTTTTGTTCTGAACAGGATCTCTCTGCATAGCCCAGGCTGGTTTCAAACACATGACCATCCTGTCGCAGACTCCGAAGTGCTGGGATTACAGGTGTATTCTGCAGTGGTTCTGTGTGCAGAGCCAAAGCTAAAGTCATTATAGACATGTCCGAGACCCTACCTACCCTACCCTTCCTCCTCCTAACCAGCTCTGCCGCTGCCGCTGCTGCTCATCCGACCTGAGGGCCACAGGATCCGCACTGCCTTAGGTCTCAGACTTGGCTGGTCCCTCTGCCTCCCATGTGCTTCCCAGGAATTGCCTGCTTGGCTTCATTTCTTGTAGATCGCTGTTCATATTTCACAATATTAGTGAAGTCATCCTTGCCCGCTGTGATAGTCTGAGGGCTGGTGTGTCCCTCCTGCCCAAGGTCACAAGCAGATGCTCCAGGCCCTGGTGTGATGGTATTAGAGAGGCATTCCTTGAAGGTGATTGGATTATGAGATAGGAAGAGTGTAGCCCTTGGAGGTGAAACTAGCATTCACTGGCTAGAGTACTGAGACAGTGTGCTCTCTCCTGCCTGAGGCTGCTCTGTGAAGCGGAGCGTCTCTTCCGTGACACCACCTTGTGCTGAGTGTCAGCACCTTGTTCTTGGGAACTATGCTGTGTGGCTTGGGTTCTAGCATTGGTTGAAGAGCGGCTGAGACACCAGTTCAGCTTGCTCTCCTTGCCTCATTGTTTTCCCCACACACACACACCCCACCCCCATTCTGGGGAGCAAACCTTACGCATGCCAGACCAGCACTCAACCACTGAGTTGTGCCCCAACCCCTGTTAATAGGGCAACCCCCAAAACAGGGAAATCGCGCCTGTTCAGAGAGAGCTGCACTCTTGAGAGTGGTCTGTTTCAAATGATTGACACACTTATGTGGTGTAAGGAACAACAGCTGATACTGTTCAAAAGAGACCTCAGTGTTAAGACCCTGATCCCATCAAAGAGAAAACCTTAGCATTTTAGTTACTTTTGCATGGCTGTGATGAAATACCATGCTCAAAGACAACTTAAAAAAGCCAAGACTATTTGGGTTTAATGGTTTCAGAGGGAGAGTTGGTAATGGGAGGGGCTTGGCCGGCAGCCAGAGCAGGAAGCTGAGAGAACACATCTTCAACTAAAAATACATAGCAGAGATGGCGAACTGGAAATGAGGCAAGGCTACAAACTCTCACAATCAGCCCCCAGGGACATACTGCTTTCTCAAGGTCCCCCATCTCCTAAAGACTCCACAACCTCCCCAAAACAGTGCCCCCCCTGGGGGACCTCTGTTAAAGGGGGTGTTTCTCATTTACCCCATAAGTGTTTGAAAGAATGACCATGGTTCCTGATTCTTGCTGCAAGGGCCAAATGGATGTGTGAATGAGTTGGTTGATTTGGGACCATTTTCTGTTTATCCCGCTGTCCAGAACTAGAATAAAAGTGACATTAGTGCTCCCTTCGCAGGGACAGCTTGTGAGGAAAGGAGATGTTCACACCGACACACAAGCTCTGGTTCTGTTTAACTGTAGAGGACAGGACACAGCCCTGTTTGTCCCATCTGCTTGGGGGTACGAAAGGCGTGTCTGTTGGGACAAAATGATGCCGTAGTGATAAGGAACATTTAAAAATGTGTTTCGAGACTATAGAGATGACTGTCCGATTAACAGCACACACTGCTCTTCCAGAGGACCTGAAGTCAGTTCTCAGCTGCTTACAACCACCTGTAACTCCAGCTCCACAGACGTCTGATACTTCTGGCCTCTGGTGGGTACCTGCATTCATGTGCACACACACACACACACACACACACACACACACAAAGTGTGTGTGTGTGTGTTTGTGCACGCGTACTGTGGTCTGAATAGAAATATCCCCATAGACTCTTATATTTGAGTACTTGACCCATAGAGAGTGGCACTATTAAGTGACCTTGTTGGATAGGGTGGGCGTGGCCTTGTTAGCAGAAGTATGTCACTGTGGAGGCGGGCTTTGAGCTCTCAGATGCTCAAGTTAGGCCTAGTGACTCACAGTTCACTTCAGCTGCCTGAAAATCAAGATGTAGAGCTCTCAGCTTCTCCAGCACCTGCACACTGCCATGTTTCCCGCCTTGATGATAACTGACTAAACTGTAAGCCGGCCCCAAACGAATGCTTTCCTTTTAAGAGTTGCTGTGGTCATATCCTAAGACAACTTCATAAACTAAAACACCTTTGCCAGACATGGTCATGACACAGGCCTGCAATCCTAGCGGGAGACTCACGATTTGAAGCCAGTTTGGCCTAGTGAAATCCTGTGTCAAAACCTTTTCCACACTATAGTGATGGCTAATCTTGGTTGTCAATTTGACTACATCTGGAATCAACTAAAACCCAAACACCTGGGCACGCCTGTGAGGGATTTTGTTTTTCTTCACAGAATCATCTGAGGTGGGAAGATCCACTCTAAACCTAGATGATCCGAGGTCAGAAGGCCCACTCTGAATCTGTGCCATGCCTTCTGATGGCCGACTATATAAAGGATATGAAAGAAGGAAACTTTTGCCTTCTTGTCCTCACTGGTGAGTTCATCTGTCCTGCGGCCGAAGCACTCCCTTTGTGGGTATTAAAGCCTACTGCTTTAGGATTCCAATGTATTCTGAAGACCAGCTGAGACACCCAGCCTCATGGACTGGCTGACTATCCGATTCTTGGACGTTCTGTCAGGAAACAGACTACAGCCTGGAAGCCACTTGCAGAAAGAATATCTTATATATCTTCTGGATGCATTACCTGTCAATTAAAAAGCCTATGACCTATGGCATGGGCAGAAAAATAGAATGTGGGACATCCAGGAGGAGAAAGACTTCTGGGATAGAGCCAGGCACAGGAAGATCTACCCAGGGAAGATGTGAGGAGAAGGGCGGGTGGTACCTGAGCTCAGGAAACCAGCCATGGCAGAATGCAGATTGAAATAATTGTTTTATCTAAGTTACGATCCATCCAGAGAAGAGCTTAGCTATTCGGCTAAGGTATTTGTAAATACATTTTGAGTCTGAGTCTGATTTCTGGAAACATGGGGCAGGGAGACAGAACTGGCCCAAAACTAAGTCCCTTCTATATAGAGACTCATTCTCAGAGTCCTCTTCCTCTGGGAAACCCTGACTAATACAGCTGCCTACCTTAAAGGCTCTAAGGTTCCTTGGGCTGGGTGTGGCAGCGGGGCCCAAGGAGGGTTTAAAGACTACATCCGGATGCTGAGAGTTTTCCCACGAGCTCCACAGCTGTCTTTTTGCCTGCAGGTGTTGCCACTAGGACAACGAGCAACCCTCTGATGGGTCGGCAACACTTTTGCCCAGGGGCTTCTCAATCCCTTGTTCCTGTTTTTAACTTTAAAATGACTTCTGCTCATTGTAGGTGACGTTGCATTAAATAGTAAGTGTTACTTATCTTTAAACTTTTGTATACAATTATATGTCCATTAAAAGTACAAAGAATGTTAGAGAGTCAAAATAAGAGGTATGATGGAGCCATGGAATGGGTTAGCCTTGACTAGATCCTTGACCAGAAGCAACAATAATGACAAGGGTCATTATTAATATAAATATCGATCATTGTCTTAGGTAGGGCTTCTATTGCCATGATGAAACACCAAAACCAAAGATCAAGTGGGGAGAAAATAATTTTTTTGACTTATACCTCCGTATCTCTGTTCATCATCAAAGGATGTCAGGACAGGAACTCAAGCAGGGCTGGAACCTGGCTGCAGGAGCTGATGCGGAGGCATGGAGGGTGCTGCTTACTGGCTTGTTCCCCGTGGCTTTCTCAGCCTGCTTCCTGTAGAACCCAGGACCACCAGCCCAGGGATCACACCCAGCATCTGGGCCTCCTGCATCAATTACTAATTAAGAAAATGCCTCGGGCTGGAAAGATGGCTCAGCAGGTAAGAGCGCCAGCTGCTCTTCCAAAGGTCATGAGTTCAAATCCCAACACCCACATGGTGGCTCACAGTCATCCATAAAGAGGTCTGACGCTCTCTTTTGGTGTCTGAAGACAGCTACAGTGTAGTTACATATAATAAATGAATGAATCTAGAAAGAAAGAAAGAAAGAAAGAAAGAAAGAAAGAAAGAAAGAAAGAAAGAAAGAAAGAAAGAAAGAAAGAGGAAAAAAAGGAAAATGCCCTACAGCTAGAGCATATGAAGGCATTTTCTCAAGTGAGGTTCCTTCCTTTCGGGTAACTGGAGCTTGTGTCAAGTTGACATGAAACCAGCCAGCACAGTCACTTTGGAGTTACACGTTAGAGAGTGTTGTTTCATTTTGTTTTGCCTCCATATACAACATGTGTGCAGTACCCATGGAGGCCAGAAGAGGGCACTGGACTGTCGTCCTTCCCCCTACCCCCACAATACATCCCCACCCCCACCCCGGACAGGAGTTGCAGATAATTGTGAGCCACCAGGTTCCTGCTGGGAATTGACCCTAGGCCTTCAGGAGGAACAGCCAGTCCTCCTAACCACTGAGTCATCTCTCTAGCCCCATCCTGGCATGGCTGTGACTGACACTTCCCAGCAATCACAGACAAAGGTTGCAGCAGGGAGAAGTCTGACCAGGACAGCCATTCACAGCCATTCACAGCCATGTGGTTTGTTCCTTTACACAGTGTAGTGACTGTGTTCTTCATCTGAGTGTACCCAGCTAAGGGCAGGGCTTTCTTAGAGGGATCTTTTAGCCCAGCCCTAATGGAGAGCCTTACGGCTACTTATGTTAACTGATCCCATATCGCAAAAGCACTGTAAAACATTGTACATTGACCAATGCAGTTCAGTGACATCACCTTTCTTGGTCCTGTGGTAAAGACAGCTGTGCCAGGCAGGACTGCCTAAGCAGACCACAGAGTTAGCTGTAAAGGCTTGAGTGGCGTGCGCTTCGCATCCCTGTTTTAATTTACGTTGGTGATCCACCATGACATGGTGGAGTGCTTCTGTGACACACTACCACTGTATCTCCAAAAATCAGCACGAAAAACCTCAGGAGTGCCTGGGAGGCATGAACATCACACAAAACAATTGATCCAGAGGAGGTGGGCTCATAACTGATGGCCAGAAGCTGCCCAATGTCTTTGGAGTCCTAAGAAAGGAAATGGTGACTCTATCCAATGAGCCCAATTCTGCATAGTATTACATGTGTGCACAGGAAGGCCAAGAGAGGAGAATCCTCCACCCCACTTCCTTTTTTTGTTTTTTTTGTTTTTTGTTTGTTTGTTTGTTTGTTTGGATTTGTGTTTTTGTCAAGACAGGGTTTCTCTGTATAGCCCTGACTGTCCTGGAACTCACTCTGTAGACCAGGCTGACCTCGAACTCAGAAATCCACCTGCCTCCGCCTCCCAAGTGCTGGGATTACAGGCATGCGCCACCACCGCCCGGCCACTTTCTAACTCTTAAAGCTCAATTTCAATAGCTAATTTTCTATAGTTAAAAATCTTTTTATTTTTCTGGGAGGCAGAGGCAGGTAGATTTCTGAGTTCGAGGCCAGCCTGGTCTACAGAGTGAGTTCCAGGACAGCCAGGGCTATACAGAGAAACCCTGTCTCAAAAAAACAACAAAACAAAAAAACAAAAAAACAAAAACAAAACAAAACAACAACAACAAAAAAATCTTTTAATTAATTTATTTATTTTTATTTATATGAGTACAGTACACTGTAGCTGTCTTCAGACACACCAGAAGAGTGCATCGGATCCTATTACAGATGGTTGTGAGCCACCATGTGGTTGCTGGGAATTGAACTCAGAACCTTTGGAAGAGCAGTCAGTGCTCTTAACCCCTGAGCCATCTCTCCAGCCCCTAGAGTTACTCTCTTTTCCTTTCTACCCCTTCCCCCTTTTATCGATCTGTCCACTATCTCTGGTATGCTTGGCAAGTATCTTCGTCCTTATTCTCAATGTGCGTTTGCTTTGGTGGCCCAGTCTAGATTTACATCCTTAACTGCAAGATGCTCATGTGACTGTGAAGAGCGGGGGTGGGGGAACCCCAGGAGCTTCTGGGGTTCATAAACTTCAGTTATGTTTCTGGGCCCAGCTGTGTCTGCAGTCAGGGTTTGCTGATCTGGGCTTTTTCAGTTGCATGAAGCAATTCAACTTCTATGACTAATAACCAAAATCACTGCCAAGCATTTGGGCTGGGGTGGGTAGGCTGCCAGAGGCGGTTGCCTAAGTGATGTGTGTGTGATCAGCAGATTGGGCAAAAGATAAGCAGTTACGAAACAGAACAGAGTCCATCCACCCCAGTCCTGTGTGGCCCCGAGTCCCCCATCGCAGGCACCTGATGATCAGGGAAGCTGCTGTCTGACCTTTCCTTCATACTGCTTGAGACACCAAGGGAGGAGAAGGAACCAGGCAGGAGGTGCTGCAGGGTATCTTAGTTAAGGTTTTACTGCTGTGAGCAGACACCAAGACCAAGGCAACTCTCATAAGGACAACATTTAATTGGGGCTCGCTTACAGGTTCAGATGTTCAGTCCATTATCATCAAGGTGGGAACATGGCAGCATCCAGGCAGGCGTGGTGCAGGAGGAGCTGAGAGTTCTGCATCTTCATTTCAAGGCTGCTAGCAGAATACTGACTTCCAGAAGCTAGGATGAGGGTCTTACAGTGACACACCTACCCCAACAGGGTCACACCTTCTAATTGTACCACTCCCTGGGCCAAGCCTGGGGAAATCATCACATGGGGAAATCCTGGTGGCCAGTGGTCAGGCAGGAAGGAGTCAAATCCTGCCAGCAGCAGCCTGAGGACAGGAGTGGGATGAAGGGTACTCTGAGGGGAAATACGGGATGCTTGTTATCGATACAGGCTCCTGAAGTTTTTAGGGTGCGCAGAAAAGTGTGTAGCCCCCATTTCTCTAGCTTTGTTTCCAGACTTCCAGATTAGAGTCGTGGTGTAGGTCAGATTTGGGAACCTAAGGCCTACGTAGACCATCAGGCCAATTCGTACATCCATCCCCACCAGTCTTCAGTAGACGGCAATCTGACGGTACAAGGGTAGCCCGCCTTGCCAGGCTTCATGGATAGGAAAGAAATGTTTCCATTGTCCTGTTCATCGAAAAGTGTACCGCCTGTCCACTGTTCTCTTTACAGCTTCTGCAAGTGTGAGTATACCCCACGCCCAGGTTTGGTACCCTGCCGCCCACTCACGGGTGGAATGGCTTTTTTTTTTTTTTCACTTATTGCTTTAGGTCATCGTAAAAATGGTCTGACCTTTGAAAAAAGGAAATGCATCCAGGTCTCACCCTTTGATTAGATGACTTTTGACATTGCATTGCTGCTGTGGCATTGACAAGATATTGAGGTTTCAAAGGCTTCAAGCCCACGGCCCTTGACTCAGAAAACACTCCTGGAAAATTCATCTGAAGTGTTACATTCAGTTGACGTTCACGGTGCTGCTTCCAAGAAGCGCCCTTCGCAAGTGAAGCTGCTACGTTTTTGGCAATTCCTAGGTAAATATAGATAGCCCTTGCTGTCACACGATCAGTCTGCAGGGACAGGCATAAGTCCGTAAACTTTCCCAAAGGTTCATGGCCTGTTACACGTGCTTAGGATCCTGCAGTTTATCCTCACTGCCTCTGAAGTAGATATGCAATTACCAAAGAGCTCACGGGCTCCTAACACGGAGCCTCTGAGGGCCTTTTATTTTATTTGGAGCTTTGCGCTGGGCCTCAGAAGGACTTAGGCCATGTGCAATGATGTGGATACGGTTGACTCAGCAGTGAGGAAGCCAACTCCTCCTTGACAGCCTTCCTAGCTCTATTCTGCTGAAGTTGAAGGATTGAGGGAGACACTTTGTAATCTCGCAGTTCCCGAACCTAATCCCAGCTGTAACTGTTGCAAAAACGCACAGATGTGACACTGTAGACATTTTACTCCCTGGGTATTTTCTAAATCCTCGGAGCAGGAATGGGTCTCCTTTAAAGCGCACAGTGATTTATGCAAAGAGACTCGGTTCCTGGAAGCCCTCGGCCTGCTTATCACAGAGCATTAAGCAGGCATTCGGGGAGAAGTCTGGAGAAGTCATCATCCCGGAGGTTTCTGGCACAGG
Source organism: Apodemus sylvaticus (assembly GCF_947179515.1). Taxonomy (NCBI): domain Eukaryota; kingdom Metazoa; phylum Chordata; class Mammalia; order Rodentia; family Muridae; genus Apodemus; species Apodemus sylvaticus. The sequence continues at coordinate 43,065,536 of NC_067483.1, forward strand.
CAGCAAAGGGCTTTTCTTAAAAGAACACATGGGGACTGGAACACTCCCAAGACCTTCCTTTCCTTTTTTGTCCACGAAGTTAACTTCAGAGTAGATTTGTGCAGAGAAAAGGCAGGACCCTGGTTAGGAGGCGGCGTCAGAGGTACGGCATCCATGCTTGGCGAGTCCGGTGCTCAATGTCTCTCCTCTCTGGAGTCATTCCCTGCTCTTGACGGTGCTCCTCCAATGTCACCCCCCCCCCCACTCAAAACCGGTGACTTCTTGGCTGGGGTAGCCTGTGGGCCCTGCCTGCTTATAGAGAGAGGTTTCCCATGGAGACAACCCTACTCCCCAAATATCTCTCGAAGTGAGTTTCCTTAGTGCTAGAACTGTACTGTTGATCATGACACAGGGTCAGCTTTATACAATCTGTAAAGATTATGACTAGGTGATGTTTTGTGGTATTTTAATTTTATTTGAGGAGACCAGAGATTTTTCTAAATTGTGGGGTTTTGTACAAGGGTATATAGCAGATGCTAAGGTCTGGAGAAATGCCCTCCTATTCCTTCCCCATCTCCCACCCCCTCCAAGGGTTTATACTTCTTAGAGGTGATATCTTTTCCCCTGGCACCCAGTGCGGGGCCTGGCCTGCACCCTGCAGCTCCCGGAAGTCCTTAGTCTGCACTGTCTGCTGATTCCTGGGGGATCTGTTGGCTGTAGACAGATCTAGGGACAGATAAGGAGGCTGACTGACAGCTCTGCAGCTTCCTCAGTTGTAGGGCTGTGATCTGAAGAGGCAGAGGGCTGAGGAAGAGTCTGGCTGCGTCGTCAACACACCCCTCCCCCCAGGTCCATCTGCAGCAGCAGCAGCAGCAGCAGCAGCAGCAGCAGCAGCAGCAGCAGCAGCGAGGCAAACAGCGATTCAGCCTCCACGGACCCTCCGGCCCCAGCGGAGCTTGTTGCTGGCCACACTTGGTTATCTGAGGTCTCCATCTTACTCCTGTTTACCCTCTCACTGGGCTTTCCCCCGCTGGGGCAAAGGAAATCCCGGTCTGGATAGCATTAGTCCAAGATTGCATAAGAACAGCAGTCCCTGACCTGAGCTTTGATTCCCGCTCCATTATCTTTCTGTGTGACCTTAGGCAAACAGGCCTTCTATGTTACTCAAAAGTCTACAGTGTGGTGTTACTGCAAGGCCCACCTGAGAGGGATTACTGTCACAGATCCTCAGTTCTATGGAGGCTGTAGTGCTGATGCTGATAACTGGGAGAGAAATTAAATTCAGATTCTGATTCGTTGGCCTGTGCTAGGCCTGAGTGTGATGCTGGTTCCTGGTTCACTCAAGAAGCCAGGATCACATCCTGGTTTACCCATGGCTAGGCAGACGCTCACACTCCAGGGACGCAGCTGCTGGCAGTAATTAGTCACACCATTTCCCCTGGTATCGCGTTCAGACGAATTTCCACTGTCACTACTGATCTGGGTTTCCGCAGTTTATAGTCCTGAAGAAAGCTGATAACACGTATCTTCCTGCTGAAGCATGTTCCCTCTGCACAGCCCTTGAAAGCAAGAACTTCCACGTTTACATTTCTAGAAAGGCTTTTTTTTTTTTTTTTTTGTATCTCTTGCAGGTCTTTCTGCTCTTTGGCTAAGTTAAGTTGTATGGTTTCTAAAAGTTTTAATTTCTAAGAGCTTGGAACAAAGCTTACACTTTATATAAGAAGACAAGACTTTACAATATTGCAGCAGTATGTGTGTGTGTGTGTCTGCCTGTGATTGTGTGTACAGACACAATCAGTGCGCATGTGTGTGAGTGCATGGCTATGCATATGTGTGTGAGGAAATTGAAATAGAAAAAAATATTAATTTTCTATAACAGTCTCTCCAGATTTCCACAGTGCAGCCAATACTGTTCTTGAAGATGTGGCTTGTCGAGACAGAAGCACGTGGGTTCAAGGCCAGCCTGGTCACCAGAGGGAGTTCTGGGGCCAGCCAGGACAGCATAGCAACTCCTTTTCTTTTCTTTCATTCATTCTTTCTTTCTTCTTTCTTTCTTCCTTTCTTTCTTTTTTGTTTTAAAGTGGCCTCTGCTAGTGTAACAAAATGATGACTAAAATCAGAGTTCAGTCCTCTACATATCTTCTTCATTTGCTTTTCACAGTTTGGTTTTATTTAAAGAAAATTCTACATGTACGTTAAACTCGGGTGCCATGCGAGAACTTGTGACAGGTAAAGGGATGTGCCTTGGCCCCGTCCCTCAGACCAGCATTGTTTCTTTCTAGCTTGCCTTCTCCAATCTTTACATTGTTCCTACAGCCCTAGTGTCCTTGTGACTGACTTCATTTTACAGGTGAGGGACCAGGGCCGTACAAGTCTGTGGGCTCTGCACAGTACTTGGTGCCTAGAAACTGAACAGGAAGACATCTTTGTTTCTCTCTCTGTCTCTCTCTGTGTGTCTTTCTGTGTTTCTCTGTTTCTGTCTCTGTCTGTCTCTCTGTCTCTCTGTCTCTCCCTCTTCCTCTCCTTTTCCCTCTCCCTCTCCCTGTCCCTCTCTCCTAGAATTGAATCCAGGGACCTGTGTATGCCATGGTGGTCAAGCGCTACATGCCCATCTCTGGACACCTGTTTTACCTACCGCAGGTGCCACAGATGTAGCCAAGGAGTACGTTAGGAATTCTCTTGTCTTTTCTAGAGGCCCCTCTCCAACTCTCAGATTAGCCCTGCATTCCTCTGGTGAGTTTGACTTAAAAGGCAGTCCAGGGTGCCCTGGCCATTTGGACATTGGCCATGTAGCAGCTGTCACTCAGCCCTCAGAGGAGGCTGCATTTCTATGGTGCAGGATGCGGCCCCAGTCCATGATTCACCAGTTTGTTTATAAAGCACTTAGAGGTCTCCGGGGACAGCAGGACCCGTGGAAATGTGCCGTCTATTAGTCAACAACTCGGCTCTCTTAATGGTGCCCCGCGCCATGGGTCTGAATCAATGGAGAGCCATCAGGTCACAAGAAGTGCTACAGACCTCCTTTCCAGGGAGGGCCTGCCCCCCACACACTCACCCCACCCCCACCATGTTCCCATTGGCAGGTTGTGTCTGGGTGAAGGTGCTGAGGAGTCTCCCTCAGCAGCCAGCTCTGCACACCCCAGAGTGGATTCTCTGAGACAGTAGAGTAGCCAAGTGTAGCAAACCCAAGGCGTGGCTTCAATCCCATCCACCTTATGCAGATCTTGCTGAAATTTATCGTCCCTACTCCTTGCTTTCCTAGGGTCCCATAAATCTTCTAAAAATTAGAATTTGTGTCTGATTTTACAAACGTTAGAAAGCTGTTCTGCTGGGATCGCTGGACTGGCCGCGCGCTTCCCTGGCAGGCACACACGGCCCTGTGCTCAGCCTCGAGCACAGCACAAACTGAGTGTGGTGGTACACTAGTCCCAACACTTGGGGGGTAGGTGGTACACTAGTCCCAACACTTGGGGGGTAGGTGGTACACTAGTCCCAACACTTGGGGGGTAGGTGGTACACTAGTCCCAACACTTGGGGGGTAGGTGGTACACTAGTCCCAACACTTGGGGGGTAGGTGGTACTCTAGTCCCAACACTTGGGGGGTAGGTGGTACTCTAGTCCCAACACTTGGGGGGTAGGTGGTACTCTAGTCCCAACACTTGGGGAGTAGGTGGTACACTAGTCCCAACACTTAGGGGTAGGTGGTCCACTAGTCCCAACACTTGGGGGGTAGGTGGTACTCTAGTCCCAACACTTGGGGGGTAGGCGGTACACTAGTCCCAACACTTGGGGGGTAGGTGGTACACTAGTCCCAACACTTGGGGGATAGGTGGTATACTAGTCCCAACACTTGGGGGTAGGCGGTCCACTAGTCCCAACACTTGGGGGGTAGGTGGTACACTAGTCCCAATACTTGGGGGGTAGGTGGTACACTAGTCCCAACACTTGGGGGGTAGGTGGTACTCTAGTCCCAACACTTGGGGGGTAGGTGGTACTCTAGTCCCAACACTTGGGGGGTAGGTGGTACTCTAGTCCCAACACTTGGGGGGTAGGTGGTACACTAGTCCCAACACTTGGGGGGTAGGTGGTACTCTAGTCCCAACACTTGGGGGGTAGGTGGTACACTAGTCCCAACACTTGGGGGGTAGGTGGTACTCTAGTCCCAACACTTGGGGGGTAGGTGGTACACTAGTCCCAACACTTGGGGGGTAGGCGCATGAGGCCATTAGCTACAGCAAGTTCAAAGCCTGCCTGGGCTACACAAGGCCTTGTCTTTAAAAAAAAGAAAGAGGGAGAGAAAAGAAAAAAGAAGAAAGAGAGAGTGGAAGGAAGGAAGGAAAGAAAGAAAGAAAGAAAGAAAGAAAGAAAGAAAGAAAGAAAGAAAGAAAGAGAAAAGAAGGAAGGAAGGAAGGAAAAAAGAAAGAAAGAAAGAAAGAAAGAAAGAAAGAAAGAAAGAAAGAAAGAAAGAAAGAAAGAAGGAAAGAAGGAAAGAAGGAAAGAAAGAAAGGAAAGAAACTTGGGCGGTGGTGGCGCACACCTGCAATCCCAGCACTTGGGAGGCAGAGGCAGGTGATTTCTGAGTTTGAAGCCAGCCTGGTCTACAGAGTGAGTTCCAGGACAGCCAGGACTGTACAGACAAACCCTGCTCGAAAAAATAAAATTAAATTAAAATTAAAAATAATAAATAAATAATAAAAAATAAATTAAGAAAGCTCGTTTGTAAAAAACAAAACAAAACAACAAACACAGAAAATGTACATAGTTAGCCCCTCTGGGAACGGCTTTACTGATGGTTTCTGTCTAGGCTTTTACACACACTCTCACCCACACCAATGACTACATTTCATGTCTGGCTGTATCTTGCTTTTCTCATCTAACACTATCTGGGCACAATTCCTGGGTGTTTTCTTTGGGATGGAAAAACTTGCGTAGATGAGCATGAGAGGTCTGTCTTGGGACGTCTGGGTCTTGTAATGTCCTAGAGTCAGCATTTAGAATATGAATCTTCATTGGTCGTGTGAAAGGGGTAGGTGACCTGGCTAAAAAATGAAGCCTCAGCAGAACTCATGTTTCAGGTTGACTATATTTTATTATGCATTTACAAACCATTTCTCATCCTAATGGGGTGCTCTGTCCCCTGTCTCTAGGAGAGGGGGGGGGAAGGAATAGGGGAGGGGGAGGGAGGGAGGGGGGAGAGAGAGACAGAGAGAGAGAGAGAGAGAGAGAGAGAGAGAGAGAATCCTATTTAATTCCCATTTTAAATTTAAATTCCCTTTCTTTTCCATGGGGTCTCCCTGGCCTTCTGTAGTGCAGGTTGGCCTGAAACTCTCACTCCTCACATATCATCCTGTCGAGTGCTGAGCAGGTGTGTGCTGTCAGGCCCAGCTCCGACTTTCCTTCAGGTTGAAAAGCGCAGCTAAGAGCCGGATGGACAAGAGGCACCTCACAGACCCAACCTTCTGGCTGATTTCTTGACTGGCGGGCTCTCTACTCCGGTGGCGAGTTATGAAGGCACAAGCCAGGGATCTGCTCTCCCCGTTCTGTGCTCATTTGTGCTGAGAAACCTATTTTCCACAAAGCGATACAAAACCGATACAAAACGACCAACCAACCTGTAGTGAAAGGAAAACAATCCACTACCCGAGAAACCGGAGCAAAGCCGAGTCCAGCTTTCTAGGTAGCAAAGATCGGATGTTTGAAGCAACCCTTGCCTGGGGGCAGGCCTTCCTGATGGGGACCAGGTTTGCTTCTCTCCTTGGTGACACTAGTGGGCTTGGGGGGGGGGGGGGCTATCTATATAAACGACTTCATGTAGCGCCCACCCAGAACCTGCTTACAAATGTTAGCTAATAAGAGGTTTCATGCTGGGCGTGGTGGAGCATGCTTGTTGTCTCAGCGTTCTGCAAGCTTGAAGCAGGAAGGTTGTGAGTTCAAGGCTCCCATGGACTGGAAAGAGATCCTGTCTCAAAACACCAAAAATAGGGACTGGGGGAATTGGTTTGGTTGGTAAAGGCCTTGCTTTTGCAAACACAAGGTTTTGAGTTCAGGGTCCCAGAATTCACATAAGAATCCAGTATGGCCACAGGTACTGTAAACTACCTATGGGTATACAGGGGGGAATCAGGGTCATGGTCCCGAGGAAGGGCATAGTGGAAAGATATGAGGGATACTGGGACTGAAACCCTGTCTCGAAAAACAAAGACAAGCAAATGAAGAATATGGTTGAATTAATAGAGTAGGATAGCAAAAATACCCCTTCTCTAGTTTCTGTGGGAATGACTTTGCACCTGGGCACATCTGCACACACATGTGCACACACCACATACATGCACACACCACACACATGCACACACCACACATATGTATACACTACACACATGTACACCATACATATGCACCCAGCATATGCACACACCACACATATATACATGCAATACACATGTATACACCATACACATACACACTCCACACACATGCACACACAGCCCCTTCCTCATTTACACCATAGATAATGAACCAGCAACAATAATTCTTCTGAAAGTTTCATTTGAACTTCTTTTTTCTTTCACTTTTTATTACCTTTTATGTGATTTTTCCCCCAATTTTTTTATTTTTTTACATTCTAACTTATGAACATGGTGTGTGTGTGTGTGTGTGTGTGTGTGTAAGCATGGTACAGAGTGCAGGTAGAGATCAAAGAACAACCTGCTCACAACTGTCTGTTATTCTAGATCTCAAATCCAATGTTCTGGCCTCCACAGATAACTCTATGCATCTGAAGTACAAACACGGAGGGAAATTTTTCATGCACATTATCTTAGTTCAGGTTTAATTGCTGTAAGGAGACACCATGACCAAAGCAAGTCTTGTATAGAAAACATTTATTTGGGGCTGGTTTATGATTTTAGAGATTCAGTCCATTATCATCATGGCAGCGCACAGGCAGACACAGAGGAGCCAGTTCTACACCTCCATCTGAAGGTAGCCAGGAGGGGGGTCTCTTCCACACTGGGTGGAGTGCGAGCATAGGGCCTCAAAGCCCACTGCCGGTGTGACACACTTCCTCCAGCAAGGCCCCACTTCCTAATAGTGCCACTCCTTATGGGCCAAGCATTGGAACACACGACTATATGAGGATCATTCCTATTCCAACAGCCACACACATAAAAACAATTATTTTTTAAAAGAAGAAAAAGTTGAAGATGTAGAAGAATAAAAGTAGAATAATTATTCACAACCCTGTTGCCCAGAGAAACAGTGTTAACATTTATGAATCTTTTTCTATTTGGGTGTTAAAGGCATGTCTTCCTTTGCCTCAGATGTTAACTTGACACAGTCCAGAGTCATCAGAGGAAGTCTCAATTGGAGGATTGCCCACACCAAAATGGCCTGTGGCCATGTCTATGAGAAATGATCTTGATTGATGTGGGAGGGCCCAGATGAGCCTGGGTTACATGAGATCTTTCAAATACACACACACATGCATGTGTGCACGCGTGCACACATATGCACACATATGCACATGCATACACACATGCATACACATGCACACACACGCAAACACCCGTACATACACACATACATGCACACATGTATACACACATGCACATGCATACACACACATGTACACACACACACATGTACACTTCCAGTTTTTCTCTAACCTCAGGTTTTTCATCTTTCACATTTTCTGCTTGTTTGCCTGTCTGCTTTCCTTTCTTCCTCTATTTGTGTTTTGCAGGGGGAGGGAGACAGGGAGCTTTCTTCAAGACACTCATGTAGTCCAGGCTGACCTTCAAGCTCTTAAGTAGCCAGGGCTGGCCTTGTTCTGATTCTCCTGCCTCCGACTTACACGTGCTGGGGTCACAGGCATGTGCCGATGTGCCCAGTGTCTTTTCACAAATACTACTTGAAAACTTCTCCTGAATATTATTTCCATTGGTAGCATAAATCATCTTCCAGGAACACACTATCACCTACGGATCCAGTGTCAGAGATTCTCACAACCACAAACAATGCAGCAGCATTTTGTTATAAGACTCACATCTCTAGCAAGCCCTGCGGGATACACTCACGAAGGCGAGAGCGGCTCTCCACGGGCGTGCAATCTACAAAGATGCCGTGTATGCACTGATTGTACTCCCAGCCCTCGAATATGGACCAGCCTCGAATATGGACCAGCCTCACTGACAGAGAACTATTATTTTTCTAAAGTTCTGGGTCATGTGATGGGTGGAAATGCATCTTGAAACACTGGTTTCATTCAGTGTTTCCATGACTACTGCAGTCACATTATTACATGCATTAATGGTTGGTAATTTTTGGTTTCTTTTTTTTTTGTTGTTGTTTTTGAGACAGGGTTTCTCTGTGTAGCCCTGGTTGTCTTGAAACTCATTCTGTAGACCAGGCTGGACCCAAACTCAAAAAATCCACCTGCCTCTGCCTCCCAAGTGCTGGAATTAAAGGAGTGCACCACCACTGCCTGGTGGTTTGTAAGTTATTTATTTGCTTACATGCTTCTTGATACAGCTTTACTATGTTTCTGGGGCTGGTCTAGAACTCACTATACAACTAAAGGCTAGTTGGTGCTTGTTGTAATCCCCCTGCTTCAGATTCCTTCGGACTGGGGATATGAGCGTCCTCTGCTTTATTCTTTTTTTCAATTGTAAAGAAATTGTGCTTTTTACACATTTTTCTATTAAGGTATTAGTGAGGGTCTGGCTTGGCTACTTAGTTTGGCTTTTATTTTAGTTCATTGTTTAGATTCAAAATTTTTTACATTTATTTAGTGTGTGTGTGTGTGGTGTGTGTGCATGGATATGTGTGTGTGTGTGTGAGTTTAAGTGCACACATTTGCACAAGCCATACTGTGTGTAAGGTCAAAGGATAATTTTAGTGAATTGATTCTCCTCTTCTACCTCAGGGTCTCAGGGATAAACTCGGCTGCCGGGCTTGCGGGGTTCGCTTCTTTACCCACAGAACCATCTTGCCAGCCGGCTTCATGGCTTTAGGAGGATATTAAATATTTGCTTTTTGTAGCCCAAATACTCATCCTTTTCTGGTTCACGTTTTTATTTTGTTTGCTCATTTTTGAACTATAGTAACTTAAATTTTTATGAAGTAAAATTGAATTGATATCCTATTCTGTTCTTTTCTTGCATCGAGTTTACAGATAGAAAAATCTTTCCCGTCACTCAGAGCGTGTAGTCAGTCACCCAGGCTGGCCTCCAACTTACTGTGTATCTGGAGACCGCCTTGAACTTCTGATCCTTCTGCTCCCAAATGTACCAATGCCCAGTTTTTGCTGAATTTTAAAAAAACTATTACTATATTTGAATTTCATATACTAAGGGGGGGGAGGCAGCATCTTTCTGTGAGTTTGTCTGTCTCTTACTCTGGTGCATTGGTAAGTTTTGAACATGAGGAAAGCCCTAAAAGTCCCTGCCAGAGAACAGAGGGAAATTAGATTCAGATAGTCACTCTTTGGGGTGACATGTGCTGGGCATTGCATATTTTTGCTGTCAGAATGACTAGGAAACAAGAGAGAAGTAAAAACTTTAAAAGTGGAGAGTTAGACAGGCGGTTTTAAAAATGGACGTTATGCGCCTACCCAGGTGCGCTTTCCTTGGAAATGCATCGCCCACACGCAGGAGGATGGCCAGGATGGGTTTCCTTAGGGTTTCCTTAGTAACGCTGCCTGCTCTCAGTGTCAGGGAGAGGAAAGCTCAAAGGGGCCAAGACTCCTTCGCCTTCCTTCTGCCCCCTCCTCCCCCGCCCCCATGGGCGGGCGTGCCACTGCCCCGCTGAGACAGGATCAGAGGCCAGGGATCTTAAAAATGGATTTTGGAGAACAGATTCAACATTATTTCACAGAACGTGCTCTTATAGGCATCTGTGGGGAACAAACAAAGCAAAAAACCTCCTCTTTTTGCTTTATAAAGAATGTCCCACACGGGCTGTTCAAAGACCTCAGCTGGTAAAGGCGCGTGCCCTCCAGCCTGATGCCGACCTGAGCTCCAGCCCCAAGACCCTCGTGGTGGGAGGAAAGAACCGCCTTCCAAAAGCTGTCTGTCTCCTGACCTTCGCGGTGAACTGTGGTGTGCTCGCCCCCCAATAAATAATGTAAATAAATATTGTCTCATATAGCATGAACCAACTGTAAAAGTGAGTCTAGCGTTCTTCATTCTACTGTATGGGGCTTTTCTTTACAAAGAAAATAATATTTAATATCTCAAAAAGACTATTTTAGAGGGTTATTAAGACTGAGCTGGCCAACTGCTGCCACAAATAATAACCTAATAACCTTCGCATGGAGTGACTCAATATAACAAGCTCTCACTTCTCGTGTGTCGTAGCCGAGGGCGGGTCAATGATGCAGGGCAACTCTGCTCCACGTGGTCATGTGTGGACCCAAACCGTGCCCCACCCCGAGACCCCACATCCCCTTAGGTTCCTGTAGTTCTCTCCTGATGAGAAAGGGAACCCTTCCTCTTCCCAACAGAAACATTTTTATGCAAGCTTCACTATCTAGGGATATAAATTAGATAAGTCAAGCATATATTGAAAATAAATCATACATTTATTTAGAAGCGATTCTTTGGTATATATATAATTTTACCATTTAGGAATAAAGTGAGTTTGCATATTAATGAGATGAATGTGCTTGATTATTTTTAAATGGAGATTTAACTGTGGGTGCATATTGGATGCCTCAGGACACAGAGCATCTTCAGTGTTTTTCAGAGTTGCACCGGGCACCGGCAGAATGCCCCTTTGGTTCCTGCACTCAGGAGGCAGAGGCAGGCATATCTCTGAGTTCAAGGCCAGCCTGATCTACAGAGCAAGTTACAAGACAGCCAGGGCTACACAGAGAAACCCTGTCTAGAAAAACAGAGTTCAGTGATAATTTGATTTTTATAGTTGTAGAGCTAAGAACATTGTTTTGCATAAACATACACAAAATGAAATAAGTTCTGGTGGGAGGTATCAGAAATTGTTGGAAATTTTGTTCTAAAGCTAACTCATGAATATCTTATGAAATGCAAATAAAACATTCAAACAGCCAGATATGACCTTTAATCTGCCCTCCAAAAACAAAGGCAAGTTTGAGTTCCAAACCAGGCAAGGCTACATTAAAAAAAAAAAAAAGAAAAGAAAGGAAGGAAGGAAGGAAGAAAGGAAGAAAGAAAGAAAGAAAGAGAAAAAAGAAAAAAGAAAAAGAAAAAAGAAAAAAGAAATTTTAAAAAATTAACATAAAACGTTGGCACTTACCTGCTGAATGGTGATAATAAAACATTAAGTGTTTGTTTCCCACCATTGAGCTGTGATGCTTCTACAAGAGCAGAAAGCTTTGTATGAAAAGTGAAATCCCTTAGTTCAAGAAGCTGGAAGTATATGACCTTCTGTGTGAATAACACAGTATGTCTTCAGTATTACTTGTTACCGTGAAACACCAACATTACGAATTGTGTGATGTCTCCTCTCAAATCACAAAATCTTACTTCTATTGTTAACCAAGTAAATGGCTGGGTTTTCTAAGCCTATCACTCATTCTAATACTAATATATTATTATATTAATACTAACATATCAGTCAAAATATTTTATAGTTTTGTCATGACCCACTTGTGTCTTTCATACCCCAGGAAGAGCAACACTCATTTGTGGATCTGGAAGAGACTGTGTTATAGTCAGCTGTTGAAAGGAAGACTCCGAAAAACCTGCTTTTGAGAAAGGAAATAAATGTTATTATCCTCTGCGATGTTCACATTGGACACTAGATGGCACTGTCTCACAGGCAGATGGCGGCCCATTCTGCCTTTCTAATGGACTTGCAAGTCCTAAGTGTGGAACCACAGGAAAATGGAAGGAGCAATGTGAAAAATATACTCTTTCTGTTCTGAATAATGTGAAGAGAAAATATCTCTAAACATTCTTAAAATGTTTTCCATTTTTTAATACCCGAAGGCCAACAGACTAGTTATGTTTTCTGAGCCCCGTGTCTCTTCACGGCTTGCATGCACACTTAGGTGCTGGACGTGGTAGAAGCAGCTGATAGAAGCTCTCAATTTCCCAGTGTGTGTTGGTGGGGAGATTCCACAAGATGGGCATTCAAGGACGGCGAAAGCTTGTCTCTGGCAGCTGTCCACAGGGAATCACGACCACTCTGACCTGGGGCAGAAGCCAGTCTCTCTTTGTGTCTCTGTCTCTGTCTGTCTCTGTCTCTCACTCTCTCCTCCCCTCCCTCCCTCCTTCTCCCCCCCTCACTCTCCCTCCCTCCCTCTTCTCCCTCCCTCCCTCCTCTCCCTCCTCTCCCCTCTCTCTCTCCAGAATACCAAATACTGAGTATCAATTCAATGCATGTGGGTGATAATGTTCCCTCAACGGGAAACTCAGAGACAGAAATAAGTCACAGTGGCTGCCACGCTCTGGGGTGCCACGCTCTGGGGTGCCACGCTCTGGGGTGCCTGCTCAAAGGTGCTCGGAGGTCCTCACCCAGCCAGACTCAGTCTTCTGTTATTTATTGTTAGTTTGTAGATGAGGAAAGTCAAGGTAAAGAAGAGCTTCCATCCTTTACACAGAGTCCTAGCGTAAACAATAGATTTAGGATTTTAAGGCAGGGTTGTTCATTCGTTTAGTATTTCCAGTGATCCTCTAAGTGTCAAAAGTTCTTAAACAGGATCTCAAAAGGCCTTGAACTTGCTATGTCTTACAAACAGTGATGTTTGTAGACTTCCAACCCCCTTCATGAGGGGATAAAAAGATAGCCCCATGCCATCTGTAAGATCACCCTGAAGTCATGCTTTTTTTTGTTTGGTTGGTTGGATTTGTTTGTTTGGGTTTTGATTGTTTGCTTGCTTGTTTGTTTGCTTGCTTTAAGACAAGGTTTCTCTGTGTAGTCCTGGCTGTTCTGGAACTCTGTAAACCAAACAGGCCTCAAACTCGGAGATCCACCTGCCCCTGCCTCTGCCCCTGCCCCTGCCCCTGCCCCTGCCCCTGGCCCCCCTGCTCTCTGCCCCTACCTTCTGCCTCTGCTCCCCGGTACTGGGATTAAAAGTGGGGCCACCTTCACCCAACTTGATGTCAAGTTCTAAAATGTGCTTTAAAAACATCTGTCAGGAATAGTGTAACCTCACAGTGTCCTCTGAACTTCGTGGATATAGCTGCGCTTGGCGAATCATGTTTTCGTGATTAGCTGATTGCCACGGGGCCTAGACTGAACTGCATTAGCTCAGTGGTGGTGATGAATCTTTTGTTCACCATTTCTAACGGTGACTGAGCAGGTGGGTGCTCAAGACAAAGAACCCGAGTGATCACAGTATAAAATAAAAAGATGAAAACACACATGCTCTGTTTCCCTCTGATTTGTTCTCGTATTTGTAGGAAGTCAAGATGAGACGTTATTTTATCATATTTTTTTCTAAGTTAAAAAGTAATTAAAGCAACTCAGAAAATTCACATTTGAAATCTGGATTGCTGAGGGGGACAGAGCTTCTGTCCTGTAAACGCTGCTGTTCCCGGGGGATTCAGCACACAGTGGCACAGTGATGGTCACCCCCGAGCCTTCAAGACGGTGAAATAAAAACTCTTGCTTTTGAGCATGCAGAGGAGAGATTGGCCTTGAAGGGTAAACTTGTGCCTGGGAGCAGGGGTGGGGGGTGGAGGACAGGCAGGTGGGGGTGGTGATGGATGGTACCTGCTCTCTACCACCCCCGGAGGCCCGTCCCCATCTCTGCCTCGGCAGGAGCAAGCTTGATACTTCCAGCAGCTGCCTTCTCCAGAAAGTCCCTACTTGTAACTTCTGCACTAAATCTCAACCTTTAATGAGAGGCAGCTCTTGGTATCAGCAATAGTTCTGGAGCCCACTCTGCCTGCTGTCAGGTTTGTGGGTTTTATTTTTGTGTGTGTAATTGGAAAAATTCCCTCGTGGGACCGGGGAGGGGGGACATTAATGTCACTGTAGAGATGGGCTCTTGGTCCAACCTATAGGACTGGGCAAGCTTCCGAAAGTGACGCCCATCAAAGAGGTGAGGGTCAGCTGGGCAATTTCGAGCGTCATTTTGGTGGGACTTTGGTCTTTGTTCTGTGCTATTAGGGGAGGGTAACTGCCTGGGCACGATGAGGCCTCAGCCAGCAACGGGAAACATAAAACACATTTATGACCCCTGCAGTGGCAGAGCCCGTGGCTGCTTGTGAGACCCAGGACCAGGACTGGTTTGGCCTTATTTGAGAGCCATTGCTGCACTGTCCTGAAGTCCCGTTGAGATGTCCCTCTTCCTACCTCTTACTTCTCTCTCCTTCCCGTTATCGTCTCCAAAGATGGGGGAAAGGTTATTCGAATTATATTCCAAATATACGCTCGCGCGCATGCGCGCACCCAAGCACCCGCGTCTTATCTCTGATCCTCGATCATTATTTCATTGGAAAATGTAATGGAAGGTCTTTATTTCTCACTTTAATAAGCCTGTGATTGAATGTTGGTGTGGTGAATAAGCAGTGTGCTGACGCAGTTCAAAGGTGGGAAAGATCTGCACGCGAGGCAAATCTTTCAGCTGATACCAGCTGTGCCGGTTCTCCACGCCCCCTGCTCTTCTCCCCCGTAGCCCCACATCTTAAGAAATGTGCCCCTCGGTGAGTTCCAGTGTCACCTGTGGAGAGAATGTCCTCATGCCTCTCAGTGGGAACTCCATGCCCTCTCCTCCGCTTTTATGTCTAAATTTCCAAAATGTTTGGGCTCATATTTAATAGACCTGTGTTTGTGTAAATCAACGCCTATAAACCGTTCACTTGAGAGCAGGGAGCTGGTCATTTTTATGACTCAAAGGACAGTAAAAGCAGCCCGACATAGGGTTGCCTCAAGTTTTGTGACTGGGCTATTAAGTTCTTGTTAGCTCCGTCCTGTCCTGACCCTACCACACATCTCTTGGAGCTTGTAATTGCTCTAGTAAGAACCAAGCCAAAGGACAAGTCAGATCCACTCAAACAACAAAACAACAAGATGGCAGCAACTACAAACAAAAGAGAAACCCTTGAAACAGATGAAATCTGTTGCACCCAAATTTGCCTTTGGCTACCTCAGTTTATCTTTTTAAAAAGTATTTATTTATTTTATGTATGAGTGCTCTATCTGCATGTATGCCTGAGTGCCAGAAGAGGGGATCAGATCCCAGTGTAGATGGTTGTGAGCCGTGAGCCACCATTTGGTTGCTGGGGATTAAACTCAGGACCTCTGGGAAAACAGCCAGTGCTCTTAACCGCTGAGCCATCTCTATTACAGCCCTCAATTTATCTCTTAACCGGTTTTTATTTCTGTATTGCCCCCCCACCTCTCTCTCCCCTTTGGTTTTGGCTTTTCAAGATAGAGTTTCTCTGTGTAGCCCTGGCTATTCTGGAACTCAGTCTGTAGACCAGGCTGTCCTCTCAAATTCATAGAGATCCGCCTGTCTCTGCCTTCTGAGTGCTGGGATTAAAGATGTCTGCCACCACCAAGAATGCATTGACTCAGTGCATTCTTCTAGAGCAGGATTGGGTGGGGAGGGGCACTTCAATGGCGGACATACAAACCTGGGCTCTGTTTGACATTTCCCCCCCTCTTGTTTTGTTTTTGTTTATATAATTTATTTTATTTATCGTGTGTGGGGTTGTGGAAGTCAGAGGACAACTTTTGGGAAACAGCTCCCTCCGTCCACTCACGATGCTCACAATGGTGGCAAGTGCGTCTCACTCAGTGTGTTGGGTACCGTGCCAGCCAGGACTACACAGTAGACTGTCTCAAGAATGACAGAAAAAAAATCAATAATGGGATTTCATGAAATTTTATGAAATTCAATATTGAGCATCCATGAATGAATAAAGTTTTATTAGAACACAGCTGTGCTCATCCGCTTGTCTTGATGGGACTGCTCTCTGGCCCGAAGGCAGAGGTGAGAGAGTTAGCTGCAGAGCAGAAAGCTCTGCAGAGCCTGGAGTCATCATTAGCTGGCCCTTTAAGAACAAGCTTCCAAAAAGAGTTTACAAATAAACTCTCAGAAGCAAGTCCCCAAATGGCTGGGCAGTCCCTTCGTCTTCTGCATTGTGTTCTGAGGGTGTTTTCAGAAGCGCTAGCCTTGGAAGAATGCCATTCAGGGAACATAAACTCTTCACTTAAACAAAACAAAACAACAACAACAAAACCCTACCCATCATATCTGGTTATATTCTGTAATTACCAGTGGAGTTATAAAAACTCTCAATGGCTAAGTCTTATGCCCTGTCTACTCCATCAGTTTCTGCAGGCTGGGCCCTGGCAAGTCCTTGACATTCCCAGGGGGTTGTGGCCTGCCATCAGGGTTGACTACCACTGTGAAGCCTACACCCCAGTGCTCTCTCTGCTGTTTAGAATTAATATTTTAATCACTCTAGCCATTTCCGGCGGCAATTCAATTCCCTTCCACAGGGTTTGTTAGATGCCGATGCCTATAAAATGCTAATTGTGCCGGAAGCTCTGTGGAAGAGAAAGGAATGTGCTTCTAGTCTGAGCTCTCCGTGGGCTGAGAGCTCAGTCTCCCTTCTCCCAGGCCGACAGCATCGACGGCTTCATTTTGGGGCGGCTGCAAGATGCAGAATTTGTGTGTAGATACATGGAACCCAAAAGGCTATTAATAACACAGGACTAGCTTTTGAGCCATCTCGTAGCTGTTTGGGAAATGGCTGCATTTCTACAAACTGAAAATGAGTTTGGAGGGAACCTGTAAGCTTGTCCTTAGAAACAGCGCTGTGGAAGGATAAAGCCACAGGGCTTCCACAGGCCCCTCCAGGACTTTTAGATTCTGCCCTGTTCACAGGCTGAGGCCATTGTAATACCGCACCATACTCCATAAGGGGTTTGGAAAGACAAGAAAAAGGTTCTCTTCCCCCCCCCCCCCCATCTTTCACAAAACAAAAGCAGCAACA
Source organism: Apodemus sylvaticus (assembly GCF_947179515.1). NCBI lineage: Eukaryota > Metazoa > Chordata > Mammalia > Rodentia > Muridae > Apodemus > Apodemus sylvaticus. Next base: position 43,082,446 of record NC_067483.1, read on the forward strand.
ACAACAGCAAACCCACTGACTTGGGACTGGAGAGATGGCTCAGCAGTTAAGAGCACTGTCTGCTCTTCCAGAGGTCCTGAGTTCAATTCCCAGCAACCACATGGTGGTTCATAACCATCTATAATGGGCTCTGGAATCTGGTGCCTTCTTCTGGCCTGCAGAAATACTGGCAGGCAGAATGCTGTCTACATAATAAATAAATAAATAAATAAATAAATAAATAAAAATAAATCTTAAAAAGCAAAAAAGCCAGGCAGTGGTGGCACACGCCTGTAATCCCAGCACTCTGGAGGTGGATTTCTGAGTTCGAGGCCAGCCTGGTCTACAGAGTGAGTTCCAAGGACAGCCAGAGCTATACAGAGAAACCCTGTCTCGAAAAAAAAAACCAAATCCAAAAAACAAACAAACAAACAAAAAAGCAAAACAAAGAAACCACTGACATGACTAAAAGCTAAGGTGAAAAATGAGATCAGAAGGTATCTGACTCCATCATGGGGATCTGCATTCCTATGCTTGGTTTAAAAGCAAGGAATGGTTTCTCATGCCATCAAAATGCAGGAGAACAGACCAAGATCCTCTGCAAGTTTTCTTTCTTCCTGTAACGGCTCAAAACAAGGCAGGTGTGTGATCATTTGATTTCCCAACTCTGATCCATAAGCAACCACACTCGTGAAAATTTTATATAAACCAATAACCTTTCTCCACCTTGAGGATGGATTTTGTCAAACTATGTACAGATTTTCTTTAGACTATACCTCTACTTATTTATAGTATGTGTTATGGTATACAGTTATAGTCTACATATGGTTCAGTGGGTAAAGAAAAAAAACGATGACTTGAGTTTGAATTCGTAGCACACGTGTAAATGCCCTGTGAATTAGCAGCCTGCCCAGAGGGAAGACAGGAAGATGTGAGGCGGGCGCTCAGTGGCCAGCCAATCAGGGAGCTGCAGGGTAGTGAGAGCCTCTGCCTCCAAAGACGAGATGGGGCTGAGCAGAAGGCTTGTCAGTTAAGCGCCTGTTCCGTTCCCCTAGAGGACCAGAGCTCAGCTAGGGCACCGTGGTAGGGTGCTCTCAAGTGTCTGTAACTTTAGCTCCAGGAGGATCTGATGCCCCTGGCCTTCCTGAGTACAAACCCACATTGAGGCATTCACATAATTAAAAGTGAATTTGAAAAGAAAAGAAAACGGAGTATGATGGAAGACGCCCTGTATTGACATATGACCTCTACATGACCTACCTCTACGTGAGCCCACACAGAGAAAGAGGGAAGACAGGGGAGAGAGAGAGAGAGAGAGAGAGAGAGAGAGAGAGAGAGAGAGCGCATTACAGCAACACAGTCCCCATCTCCGTGTTTCCTGACTAGAGTGTTAAGCTGTCAGCGACATTCTACAGTCTTGTAGAGTGTCGCTTCTCGGGGAGATGAGTCTGTGCGCCTGTAAGCCAGCGCCTCTGCTGTCACCTTGCCTCAGTGGTACAAGCAGACTCAAGTGCTAGGCTGGAAGCAGGACAGCTCAGGACAAGAGGCAAGGGGCGACCGGCTTCATCCCTCCCCCGTGGCTTCCGGAGACGCCCACCCCAAGCATTTCCTTCTTCCTTACTCTCTGACTCTTCAGGGTAAAGAGTAGGGTGTGGGTAGTTCATTTACATGTGAATAAGTCAGGTAAAATCACCCCACCCGAGACTCCACATTCCTAAGCACCAGTCCAAGCCTTTCTCTTTCTGGTCAAATTGTGTAATTTGGGGCACTTGAGCTTACGTTTCTAAAATATACCGCCAAATGTCATCTATACATAGAACTAATCCGACTAATAAAGAATTTAAATGACAATGTTGACTACAGGGTGGTGTTAAGGGTAAATTAACATTTTAGTTCTTCACAAGGGCACGCACACACGCACATGTGCTTGCACGTGCACGCGAGTACACACACACACACACACACACACACACACACGAACTCGTGCTGCTAGCGTCTTCCTGCTTGGGCGATTGCCTGGTGAGTCTTGGGTCAGATGCTGTCTGTGGCAGCCCAGTCCTTCCATTGCTTTGCCAGCAATGAGCTGCAGAGCTCCAGATTTTAGAATGTTTTTCCGATGAGCCTCGGTTTTTTTAATTATTATTATTTTTAAGCATGGAAAAATTCCTGCATTTCCCCACTGTGGTCAAGTTCGGCTCATAAAAAAAGAAAGAAAGGAAAAAAAAAAAGGAACAAACAGTAGCAACAGAGCTCATCCAAATGCTGATCAAAACAGAGGAGGATGTATATGTGATCAGGGTTAAGGGAAGCTTTGCCAACATGGGATCCTTTTCTTTTTTTTTGTTTTTTGTTTTTTGAATTTGGTTTTTTTTTTTTGTTTGTTTGCTTGTTTGTTTGTTTTGAGACAGGGTTTCTCTGTATAGCCCTGGCTGTCCTGGAACTCATTCTGTAAACCAGGCTGGACTCGAACTCAGAAATCTGCCTGCCTTTGTCTCCCAGAGTGCTGGGATTGCAGGCGTGTGCCACCACCGCCCACCTTAAAGGTATCTTTTTTTTATTTTTAAATATTTATTTATTATTATATGTAAGCACTGTAGCTGTCTTTAGACACACCAGAAAAGGGCGTCAGATCTCATTATGGATGGTTGTGAGCCACCATATGGTTGCTGGGATTAGAACTCAGGACCTTTGGAAGAGCAGTCAGTGAGTGCTCTTAGCCACTGAGCCATCTCTCTGTCCCGGGATCCTTTTCTTAAATTTCCGCTCCCGTTGCTTAAATATATTTAATAAAGTGAATTCTGCAAGCAATGAGAAGCAATGCCCTTCTCGGTCTACTGTTTCAAAGGAGACTCCAAATCGGCCGTGGATTCCACTACTAGTGTGGACCCTACTGGTGTGCAACCGATGGGTGAAAAGCTGGAGGGGGTGGGGGGGAGGGGGGAGCAGATCAGGGGCAGCCTCTTCTCCCAGCTGTCCCAGCTGTGCCTTTTCACTCAGCCCTCCATGCTCCCAGGCAGCCTTCAAAGCGCCTCCTTGCTTGTGGAATTTCTGTAAATTATTTGCTTAGAAGCTGAGACGCCACAGAAGCAACTGGCTCCGCCGCCCGCCCGCGTTTTTGTTGTGACTCGGTGTATTGCCTTCGCAATCCCTTTCTTCAAGAGAGGGCAGTGTACCCTAAAGGGAAGAGCCAGCAAGCTGGCTGAGGCGCAAAGGCAGGGTTTTCTTTGTGTGGGGATGTTGCTCATGCTTTCTTTTTTTTTCTTTTCTTTCTTTCCTTTCTTTCTTTCTTTCTTTCTTTCTTTCTTTCTTTCTTTCTTTCTTTCTTTCTTTCTTTCTTTCTTTCTTTCTTTTTTTCTTTCTTTCTTTCTTTCTTTCTTTCTTTCTTTCTTTCTTTCTTTCTTTCTTTCTTTCATGCAGGCGTCCCATAGGTAAGCCCTCTGCAGAGGTTAAGCAAGCCGTTGGGTTCCAGAGAGTGAGCCTTCACCGCCTCCGCGCATCCCCATCCCCACGTGATGCTTCTGTGTCTGCATCCACCTCCACCTGAGTTCCCATTCCCACTTAGAGTCAGGCACGCCAATCTCCTGCCACCCTGACAAGCACAGGGTTTCAGTGGCGCTAGCTCTCTTTTGACAATTTCAACCGTCCTGTAGCCTCCTAAGTAGGAACAGTGATGGGCTGGGGCCGGGGTTGGGGGAGGGGTGCGGGGGGAAACTGAGCAAGCTTCGAGCAGAGCTTCAAGTTTCCCTCCATGATGTGCGATGGGTTAGGGTATGAAAAGTGGCAGCAGTTCACGACTCGTTTGTCCTACTGGCTGAGTCCCACCACTTAGGCATTCTGAAGGTAGCAAACGGGAGGGTCCCAGATGCGGATAAGTGACAAACTAAGAAGCAATCCTTCTTAGTCTGACCACAGTGTTTCCCCTTCATCCATTCAGTACTGCTTTTAAGTTTTATTTGTTTGTATTTTATGAGTATTGGTGATGCTTACCCTTTTGTCTGTGCACTGCCCACAAAGGCCAGAAGGAGACATTAGATCCCCCTGGAACTTGAGTTATAGACAGTTGTGAGTGTCCTGTGGGTGCTGGCAATGGAACCCAGGGCCTCTGGAATAGCAGCCAGTATTCTTAATCACTGAACCATCTCTCTAGTCCCTTCATACAATACCTTTAAAAAGTCTGTGTGTGTGTGTGTGTGTGTGTACCATTTGTGTGTTTGAGTGCAGGACACACAAATACCAGAAGTCAAATCGTAGCTTAGCCTGTCAGTCCTTACCTTCTGCCTTGCTTGAGACAAAGTCTCTCTTCTGTGGCTCCGCACTGAGTACCCAGAGCTGGCCAGAGACCATGCAGGGATTATTCTGTCTCTCGCTGCACTAGGATTACAGATGTTACCACACCTGGTTTTGTGTGTGTACTAGGGATTTGAACCCTGGTCCTAAGGCTTACAGAACTAGTGCCTTGCCTGTGGCTCCCGCTCTCTTCCCAGCCCTACAGAGACCTTTACATTAAAAGGGGGGCATGTGTGACAATGGCCTTTCTGGTCTCTTCTGGTGTGTCTGAAGACAGCTGCAGTGTACTTACATATAATAAATACATAAAATCTTTAAAAAAGAAACAGTAACTTCCTGCCCGCTGCCTCTTTTCTAGATGACGGTCCTTGAGGTCCACGGCCTGTACAGGCTGAGCAAGCCCATACACCTGCGCTACGTCCCCACCCCTAATAAGTAGTTTCTAAGTAACTAATGCAGTGAATAAACTCATGCAGATTATGTTCACAGTTAAAGCAGGCTCTGGGAGATAAGCAAAGCAACAAAATAAAAAAGGAATGAAAAGAATGTATAAAGAAATTCTTGTCGACTCAGTTGCAAGATGCGAAGATGACCGACCGGGCTCGCAGCCCTCCCCATCATTCCGAGGCTCTTCTACACAGAGCTGGCAGTTGGTTTACGATGTCTGAGTGGCACTATAACCCCACACTCCCTCCTGCAAACAAGACTTCAGAAAGATAGGTTCCGTGGGAGAAGGCTAATTTTTAAATATACTTCTTTTTTCCCCTCTACTTCTAAACATGGCATGGAAGCATTTCTCTTTGTTTTTTAAACACGGAGTGCATATTTCTGAAAGCCACAGAAGAGCTTTGGTCTTCCGCGCCTGCTATTTATTTATCCTGCCGTTATCTGGCATGTCAGCAGTGTCTCCTAATGCCTTGTGTCACACAAAAGCAAGCTCGGTCACATTACTTTAATGACTGGGCTGAGATCGTATAACTCTCTGACGAGAATTCTATGCCCCCTTTGCTACAGAAAACATGACCCTAAATCCAGCCAGCTTTGGGAGAAAAGGCCCCACAATTACGATACAGCAACAAAGCTCATGTTATATACAATTTGATTGTTTCAATGCTGTCTGCCCAGCCGCTCTCTTTTACCTACTGTTTACATGTGGCGGGAAGAAATCAAGTAGGAAATCTACCTTTTAGTATTTTGAGCAAAATGCTCACTTTCCCAGCATGTTCCGCAGGATAAAACTAAATATGGTAGAATCCTCTTATAATCCAGCTATTTGAAGTCAGGACTAAACCCACCTGTAACTGTAATCGCAAACCTTTTCCATATGTCTCTGTAGTCCCCGAATGAGGTGAATGTCAATGTCATTTAACTATGCAGCAAGTCACTCTAACGCCTCCACCTGGTTTGTTTTTATAAATATGCAACAAACACTAACCATAGCAATGAAGCTCTCTTTGGTCTGTTACCCAAAGGACAGGACAGAGGCTTTCCAGTAAAATCAGGATTCCCGTTCCGTTAGTCAGGATGGACCTGCGGTCTGCCTCACAGGTAGGGCCTCTTGTGGGCACTCTTGTCCTTCCTAAGAGGGTGTCCAGGTTGTGGTTAGGAAACTAGAGAGAGTTCCCCTGCCCCTCCCCCACCCCCGCCTTGTTTCATTTGTGCCGGCAGCCTTTATTCTTTACGGCAAGTGTTTGGAGGCAAGTGTTGATGCTTATTAATCTGTTTCTCATCTTAGAAATGAGCTTACGCATGATCAGCGGTGAAGCTGCGCCCTGACAGCGCTCCACGCCTTCTCCTTGGCAGGACGAGATCGTTACACTGAGCAGGACTGTTTGGACTTGTTATTCTTTGTAATTGCCTTCATTAAGTGAAAGCGTGTGTCAATCAACTTTGAACTTTTAAATGTATGGGCAATTTGCAAGAAAAATGCATTTGTATTTCCTACGGGCACATGTGTGCCTGCAGATAAGTGTATATGAAGTATATACACTGGGTTGGAAATATGCTACTGCGTTTTATTTTCTATGGAATAGTTCCCTGGTTTGCCCTTGGTACCTCTTTTTCTTCAGTGTTGGGCATCAAAATCCATGACCTCTCACACACTGAGCCCCAGTCGACGTCACAATACCTTAGGTTCAGAGTGCACGGCTCTTGAGAATGATACTGGCAGGGGATGCTTAATAAATAGATAATTCATGAATGAGCAGATTTATTTTTAAAAATTTACTCTTTCTTTAACACTATGTGCATTGGTGTTTTGCCTGCCTGTAAGTGTACCCTGTGCTTGCCCGATGCCCATGGAGACCAGAAGATGGCATCAGACCCATGGAACTGGAGTTGTGAGCTGCCATGTGGGTCCTCACAATGGAATCTGCGTCCTCTAGAAAAGCAGCCAATGCTCTGGGCCACTGAGCCATCTTTCTAGGTCCTGATCAGATTAAAATAGCACTCTTGACACTGGCAAGCATAGGGAATCGATTAGCAACCTGGAACTCCACTTGGTTTGGGTCATGAATTCCCACCCTTCTTCTGATAACGTAGTTAGCAGACTGGTTTCTTTTCCTCCATATGCTATATGCACACATACATCTCAGAATAACTCACCTAGTGCCCCGTCACTTGCAATGACCTATATCATACACCCCTCTCTGAACAATGCCATCAGTTTCTTCTCCCCTATGAAGAATCAAGTCTAGACAATTTCTATTTAAATATATGCCCAATGTACCCACATACAAAGAATAGAAACACTGATTTGGGCTGAACTGGTTTGGGGTGCTTGAGAAATAAGGTAAAACTGTGTCTTCAAGTGAACTTCCTGGGATAATCCATTTACCAGTTTATGCTTATGCAAAATCGGGCAGGCAGACGATTATCACAAGAGGCGTTATGGGTAAGGACATGCTTAATAGAAAAATGATCATTTGGTCGAATCTGTCAATCAAAACAAAACCACATCCCTACGCCCTTCTCTGAGCATTCTGTGGACGCCTCCTGAACTGGAAAGAAGTATGGCTGGAGGTACACATCAGCGAACCACAGAAGTCAATGCCCCAGTCAGGGATGGTGGTGCATACCTATCTGCCCAGGCCTCTGAAGGACAAGACAGAAGGATTATAAATTTAAAGCCTGTCTGGGTTACATAATGAATGAGACCCTATCATACACACACACACACAAAGGGAGGAAAAAAAAAGACATAAAATAATAAAACATTTGGAAGGGGGGAAATTTGGAAAGGCTTTACCATTGGCAATGTAAATGAAGAAGATACTCAATAAAAAAAAAAAATAAAACAGTGCTCATTCATTCTGTTTCTCTCTCTCTCCCTCCCTCCCTCCCTCCCCCTCTCATTATCACTAGTGTTAATAAACACCCAATGCATGTTTTATCCATCCAACCAACCTACATTTATAACAAACTGTAGTGTGCTCAGTACTGGTGCTCAAAAGAAGATTCAGGAAAGAAAGCAGAAAGCTGCAGAATTACTTTGACTTCAGCGGCCTGGCCGGGTGCATACAAACTCCGTTTTGGCTTGTACAGGGCCAGTTACTTCCACCAGGGGGTGTTCAGGGATAGGAAAAAAAAGATGCAGGTGCTGGAGGGACCATTGCAACTTCCCAGATCTGCCTCCTCCCCGGGGCTCCCCGGAGGACTTGCCCTTAGATCTGTCCAGCCTCACCCCTGTCAGCCCCACATCCTTGGACCGAGGCTCCACCACAGTCACGCTTCCTGCTTTGGGCCTGACTCCCCTCCCCCACCCCATTTGACTTGCTCAGTATTTTCACGTAGAAGCTGCCCCTCCCAAACCCTAGCTTCAACTAACTACCTCTCACCTGTAAGCAGCTCTTAGGATGTTCTAGCATCCTGAGGTGCTGGAGACACAGCTCACAAGTGCCTTTAACTCTGGATCCAGGGTATACAATACCCTCTTCTGGCCTTTGCAGACACACACACAAACATCCACACGTGCACATCAACAAACAAATTAAAAAACAATGCTCTCTATAACTTAGTTTCTGCACTCTTGGTCTCAGCTCACAAGGGATTGCTTTTGTAAGCAAGGATTTTTGCTTTATTCACTGATCTATTCCATTTCTAAAACAACAGCAAGGTGTAGAACCCAATAAATGTCTATTAAGTTGTTTGTTTTTAACATACAGGTTTTTATTGAAAATATTCATCAGTCCCTGTGACCATACAAAATGAAACGGCTTTTGTGGGAATGTTCATTGATTGAACTCTGCCATTCCTTTTTTCTTTTTTTTCTTTCCTTTTTGGATTTTCGAGACAGGGTTTCTCTGTGTAGCCCTGGCTGTCTTGGAACTCACTCTGAAGACTAGGCTGGCCTCATACTCAGAAATCCACCTGTCTCTGCCTCCCAAGTGCTGGGATTACAGGTGTGCACTCCCACCACCTGGTGAACTTTGTCATTTCTAATAGACACAGCTGGGCTGATCACTCTGCATGAATAACTAGAAAGGACTGGGAGTATCTGGACACGCTTAGCTCCGAGCTAGGAGCCTTGGCCACATCCCCAGCCACCCACCCACACCACACACCTGCCCTCACTAGCAGGTAGGGCTCTGCCAGCCACACCTTCCCTGGCTGTGTGGCCTCGGGAAAGTCCCTGAGACCAGGTGTTCTCATTCTATATAAAGGAGGCACACAATTCCTAGAAGGTTGAAGCTTATGTTAAGGCATCTTTGCTGGATGCTGACAAGAAGCTGGGAGTTTTCAGTCTCTCAGAGGCTGGAGAAGGCCATGGAGTCTACACAAAGTCTGAAACAAAACCAACAAAACCCAAATATCTTCCAAGGGCTCGCTTTTAGGAATACATAGAAGTGACTTCTGGGAGCTTCTGAACAGTTTGGGAAAACTTGGGGAGCTTCCTGGAAAAGGGGTGTAGTTGTGGTAGGTGTGGGTCCTTTAAAAGGAGAATTCTACAAAACTGTGGATTTCATTCGCAATAGAGGGGAACCCCACAAAGTCCCCTGTGGTCTGGGAGGGCTGTGTGGATGTCCGTTGGGGATGAAATTGTTTCTGTGTCTCTATGCCTTGGACAAGGGCCTTAAAACATAAAACCCTGGGCTGGGGATGCAGCCCAGCTGGAAGACTGCTTGCCTAGAACAGGCTTGAGTAAGCCTGTGGGGCATTTTATTGATGGTAGAGGGTCCAGCCCACTGTGCACAGTGGCGTCCAGGTCTTGGACTGTCTGAGCAAACCAAAGACAACAAGACATTAGCCACATACTATTATGATCTCTGCTGTGGTTCTGCTTGAGATCCTGCCTTGATCTTCCTCTCTCTATGATACACTGTGATGCAGGCGTATAAGCCAAATAAACCCTTTCTCCCAGGTTGCTTTTGGTTCTGGTGTTTACCACAGTAATAGAGAGCAAACTAGAACGATGGTGTGTGCCTATAAGCCTATCACTTTACTGGTGAAGTGGAGGGAGGAGGATCAGAAGTTAAGGTCCTCTGCTACACAGTGAGTTGGCAGCTAGCCTGGGGCACAAGAGACCCATCTCAAACAAACAAACAAACAAAAACAAAAACCAAATCCAGCACATCAGTGAATCAAAGAAACATACCACAAACCTTAATCCTTTCACAAAAAAAGTACTGTAAGTTCCTCAGGCACCTAGAAGTTAGAAGAATTACTGAGATCTACTCAGAGGAAGGAAAAGTGTGAAATAATATATGATACCTTCAAGCAAGTACACAGAGAAGTTCTTGCACACTCCAAAGTAAAGGGAAACACTGTCGGCAGGGATAGCTCACGTCCCTCTGTTTTCATGGTGACTATAATGGCTGTAAGTAACTCCGGACAACACATCATTGTAGGGACTCCATAGTTCTCCCATGAGCCTTCTGTGGTGGTTTGAATAGTTATTGTGTTTGAATGCTTAGCCCATAGGGAGTGGCGCTATTAGGAGATGTGCCCTTGTAGGAGGAAGTATGTCAGTGTGGGGGCGGGCTTTGAGGTCTTAGATGCTCAAAGCAGGCCTAGAGGCTCAGTCGCTTCCTGCTGCCTGGAGATCACGTTGTAGAAACTCCCAGCTCCTTCTTCAGCATCACATCTACCTGCTTGCTGCCGTGCTTCCTGTCGTGACGATAACGATCTAAACCTCTGGACCGGTAAGCCAGCCCGACGAAATGTTTTCCTTTACACAAGCTGCTCACGGCCGTGGTGTCTCTTCACAGCAATAGAAACTCTAACTAAAGCACTTATTTCAGATACCAGTTTTCTCCAGTCAAAGCTTAGATTTTCTCTTTAGGAGCTTTAGGATCATTGAAGTTTAAAAAATACGTCCCGATATGTGGGGGTGGCAGCAGCAGCACATGACTTTAATCCCAGCACTCAGGAGGCAGACGCAGGTGGATCTCTGAGTTTGAGGCCAGCCTGGTCTACACAGTGTGTTCTAGAACAGCCAGGGTTACATGGAGAAACCTGACTTGAAAAACAACCCACTCCCAAAAAAGTCATAATATCTGGGATGTTTTATCTTTGTCAACTAACAAGATCTAGAGTCTTATTAACCATAAGTTAAGCTTAAGCCGTCATAACTGACCCATCGTGATAAATGATAGCCTTCAACTGTAAGCCAAGACAAGGTTTTCCCACTTATGTTGTGTCTTCTCTTGAATTTTGTCAAATCCATGAGGGAAATAATTTAATACCCTGTGCATTTTAATTAATGTTTTTGGAAACAGGACTTTGATGTGTGTCTAGGCTACCCTCGATCTTCCCGACCCTTCTTCCTTGTGCCCGATTTAGAAAATTATCACACTAAAACAGCGTTTCTCAACCTCTGGGTCATGAACTCTGTAGGAATCCAGTATCAGATATCCCGAATATCAGATATTTATATTACCATTCATAACAGTATCAAAATTACAGTTATGAAGTAGCAGTGAGATAATTTTATGGTTGGGGTCACCACGGCATGAGGTACTACTTACTGTATTAAAAATTAGTCACAGCATTAGGAATGCTGAGAGCTACTACTCTAAAAGAAATTCTCAATTAGTAGCCACATTCTGTTGTGATTGACCCACCCACCAGGCATAACGTTTTCCAGAATTTTCTGTGTTGTATCAGACATCATTCTGATTTATGAATGAGTAATATTCAGTTTGTATACCACATCTTGTTCATTCATTCTTGCCGACGGACATTTAGACTGTTTCTGCTTTGGACCATTATAAACAACGCCTCCATCTACATTTCCGGGTCTGAATACATATTTTAATTTCTTGAGTATATATTGGGAGTGAAATGGATAGATCGTATCATCTTTGGAGAACAGCCAAACTTTTTACAAATACATTTACTTATGTGTGTGTTCATATGTGCAACTTCTGTGTGCCATCACACACGTGTAAGTCAAAAGGCGATTTGGGGGAGTCTGTTCTTTCTTTGTGTGGGGGTCCTGGGATCAAACTCTGGCCCTCAGGGACAAGTGCTTTACTGACTGAGCCATCTCTCTTGGTTATATGTATTATGCATTTATACATATACATGTGTATATACATATATAACTGCAGTGCCAAAGCGTACGTTTTTGCAGTAAAGAAAGGCATTTTATAGGTGTTGTAGCTTTCCAACAAGTTTCTCAACAGTCCTCCTGTACCCCACAAGACAACTTGCCCACCATTTCAAAAAGAGGTGTCAGAGAGAAGAAACCAGGACAAGGAGGGGAGAAACAGAAGAGACAGAATGGAAAAAATGTGCATCTGAGGCAGGAATAGGAGAGGGCCGAGCTCTTTAAGAATCTGTCCGGTCTTACACCCAGGCATTATGGATGTGTTTGTAGGGTAAGTTTTCTGAATGCTTCTCTCGGGTGCTTTAAAGGTAGTGGGGTGGAGTGCATCCAGTCTGTATGTAAAAGGACAGACATTGTGTCACCATCTGTAGTCCAGGCTGCGAAGCAGCGGGAAAACAACTCACTTCATGTGTAGTGGAATATCTGATGAAAGTGGACATCGCCTGGGTGCTTGTGGCTATGGTTTGGGCATTGTACCCACAATGCTCTGCATGCTAGGCAAGTACACTTGTCCAGGAAGGCAACTGTTACCCTCGTCCGGCAGGTTTAGAAATGGCCAGTCTTATTCTCATGGGTTTCTTTTGGAGCAGAGCCTGAGAGCAGATTTTAAAAGAGCCTTAGGAAACGCGCACGCGTGCACGTGCACACGCGCCTGTGCACCTGCTGGGATAAACTATAAGGCAAAGCAAGCAAAATGAAGTGTTCGAGGGAATGAATAAGAGATTTGAATCTGTCTCCTTGGGGTGCTCATCCAGAAGCCTCACTGTTTTAGGTCATGGAGCCCAGCTGCTGGGTTCTGTGAAAATTTCTCAGGCACGGTCTCAGGTGGAGCTGAGTGAAGTCCAAAAGCCATGGGGCAGCTTGGGATCCTTAAGCTTACAGAGTTCCCTGGTCTCAGATTTGAAGGTGACTCTAGAGGGGAGTACTCTGAGTCTGGCCACAAGACATCAGAGAACTGATCCATCTTTTTAGTGCTTGCTAATAATTCGGACGAGATCTTGAGGCTCTGGGACTTCCGGCTTCCATGTACTTCAGCGACCTTTATGTGTCCCGGTGACTGTTTCTAGCTTGCTAACCGTCCTCTGTGTTTCTCTGAGCCTACTCAATAAAAAGAGTTAAGAATAAAATAAAATAAAAACAAGCCAAATGCACCCCTTTAAACCCTGCAGAGGCAGGCAGCTCCCTGAGTTCAAGGCCAGGCTAGTCTACATAACGAGACCCTGTCACAACAGAAGAAAACCAAAAAAAAAGTTCCCCAATCCATCATTCCCCCAGCTCAAAGGTCTAAAGGGCAGCTTGCCACACTCAGCACGATTCAAGTTCCTCCAGCCCCACAGACTTCGCCCTCCCCAGCTCTGCAGCCTTCCGGCTTTGTTGATTTTGTGCTCGCCTCCCCTGGGCCTTTACACCTGCTGATGGCTCCATTTGGAGTGCCCCCCCCCCCCATACCCCAGATAACCAGGTTCTGTCTGTTGTGCCCTGCATTGGATTGTAAACCTTTCAAATGCAAAGACCCTTTACGGGTTGGTAGCACACTTAATTATATGAATGAGCAAAAACAGGAGGAACACGACATGCTAGAAACAAGCGCCCGCCCGAGTTCTAGGAGCAGGTAACCCAAAAGAGCCGAATCAGCATATGGAGTCCGATGTGTTTCTTGCTGTGCAGAGAGCCACAGGAAGTTTACGCTTGTGCAAGCAGATCCTCCAGAAGTAATTTTCTCTTTAGAGAGGTGCTGCACACAGGCTCAGCAGTAAATTCACAGTATTTTTTTTATAAGAAAATAAAAAGTGGAAATCATATGAAAAGTGGCAACCACCCACCGGCAGGTCCCCCTCCTTCCGTGGACAACGCCTTGACATTGTCCCGCCCCCTACACACACACACACACCTCCTTGCCCAGTGGCAGGTCTAACTAGCAAGATCCGGAGAGAGCGGTAGCTGGAGTTCAGCCTAAAGCAGCCTTTGTTTTGTTTAATCTCGCCCTTTACATGATAGAAGGCTTTGCTTTGTAACTCACAATAGCTCGGGCCATTGAAAACAGCCCTGGTGTCTTGGGTGGGTCAGCCGCTCGCTCTGAGTTGGGGAGGTTGGATGTAGAGGCTTGACTTTGGTTGGTTCCTTTTCTCTGCGTTCCTTTGCAGACCTCTCTCCTCTTGCATTTCTTCTGCTTGTCCTCAGTGGTTTGGTTTTTCTTTAAAAGATTACTTGAAAATCCGTAAAATAAGGAAGACACAGTCACTCCTAGAGAATGAGTCACAGTGATTTCTATTTTTCCTAGGCTGGAAAACTTCAATATTGTATCACTTTTTCCCTTGTGATTAGGAAAACAGTGTATCTTTAGTGTAAAAGTTTTGGACTCTGAAAACTTCCCAAAGGCAGCTCCTAATGGAGGACTGCTTTTCGCTTTGTTTCCATTCTGGAATCACAGATGTGTGCCTCCACACCCCTTTAGAGTGACTCTTTGGCACTTAGTATTTCAAAAAGCTTGATTGCTTGGGGAAGCCAGGTGAACCAAGATAAGAAACCTTCCCCAAAGCCCGGGGAGAGCCCGGGAAGTTTGTCGCTTCTCTGTATTGGCTCTCTCTTGTGTCTGGAGAAGCTAAGGCAGCTCCGGATGGAAGACTGTGGTGTGGCTCAGAACCCACAAAAAGTGGGCAGAGGAGCAGGCTGGGAACTAGCAGGTGTGTGTTTGTGTTTGTTGAGGGCATGGGAAGAAGTGTGGAGCAATTGTGCAGATACCCAGGGTGGAGAAGAGGAGGGAACGGGGAATGGGTGCAGGGGGCATAGTTGGTCAGATGCTAAGGGTGGCTTGCAGGTAGCCTCCCTTCCCCCACCCCACCCCAGATGTCTGTTAGACCTAAGGTCTCTATTCTGTCTCTAGTGCATCAGCTTTCTCAATGTCTAACAAGACTATCTTGCCTGTCAATTAGTTCCAAACAGACAAAGCCAGGAAAGACCCCGGGCATCTCACTGAGAGCTGGTACCGGCTGTCCGAGTGCTAAGGAGAGCGTGTGCTTTTGTGAAAGACCTCTCCACTGGAAGTCCACAGGATATCCGGCTCTACCCCAGCTGGAATACTAGCCAGACTTAAGCCTGCTACTGTCATGCATCTCAGAAAGGATGGTTTTGGTCAACAATGTCCACATACAAGAAGCTAGTTCCTCGTCGTAGAGCCATGGCAGGCGTGCTAGATCACACACACTGACATCTGCATCAAGATGAAGAACAGCAGCACAATTCTTATTAGTTATCCCCACTGTTAAGTGGCAGCTTAAATTCTGTTGTTTATCACATTTGAAAAAAAAAAACCCCACAAAAAATAAAGAGCTATGGCCAGAGTGAGACAATGGGAGGGGAGGGGGGATGGGCCACCCTAAACCATCCCCCACGAAAAAGAAAAAAGTTATAGGAATTGAACCTTGGTTCACTAAGCCATCTCCGCAGCTCCAGACTTTACAATTTTAATAGAGAATGTTTTGAAGTAGAAAATATTGTGAAATGTGTGGAGTTGGTTGATTGTGTTTTGCAGTGAAAACTATATTGTGCATTAAAAGGTTATTTTCATGCTGAGTCAAACCTGTACTGATGGTTTCACATGCTTTTACATTTCTTCTTCTGATTCTTTTTTTAAAGGTTTATTTATTATTATATGTAAGTACACTGTGGCTGTCTGTCTTCAGACACACCAGAAGAGGGCGTCAGATCTCATCACAGATGGTTGTGAGCCACCTTGTGGTTGCTGGAATTTGAATTCAGGACCTTTAGAAGAACAGTCAGTGCTCTTAACCGCTGAGCCATCTCTCCAGCCCCTATCTTAGTCTTTTTATCATCTATTTATTTTCCTGGTTTTGTTGTTGGTTGGTTGGTTGTTGTGTTGTTGTTGGTTGGTTGTTGTTGTTTTGAGACAGGGTTTCTCTGTATAACAGCTCTGGCTGTTCTGGAACTTTGAGCTTTGTAACTCCGGCTGGCCTCAAACTCACAGAGTTCCACCTGCTTCTGCCTCCTGAGAACTGGGATCAAAGGCGTACACACTACCATACTTGGCTTGTTATTGTTTTTAAATTGGATTTTTTTAAATCGTGTCTATGTGTGTGTGTGTGTGTCTGTGTGTATGTGCTGTGTGTGTGTCTGTGTGTATGTGCTGTGTGTGTGTGGTGTGTGTGGTGTGTGTGTTTGTGTGTCTGTGTCTGTGTGTGTATCTGTGTGTGTATCTGTGTGTGTGTGTGTGTCTGTGTATGTGTGTGTGTGTGTCTGTGTGTATGTGCTGTATGTGTGTGTGTTTGCAGAGCGATGGCTTTCTCCATGTGGGTCTTGGAGATTGAGCTCAGGTGCCCATGCTTGGCAGTAAGCCTTTGCCCCAGAGAGTGGTGTTAGTAGCTCCTCTCCTCTAGCCTCACAGCCTCCCCCAGATGACTTCCTCGTGCGATGGAAGCTGCTGAGGCCACAATGGGAACAAACCTCAAGCAGCTCAAATATGAGATTTACTTCTGCTCTGGGGCTCTCGATTTCTGGTCTTGCAAATTTCACCAAACTCTACACACTGGTAACTGACGCGCCTGTTACCACATCCAAAAATCCACAGATGGTCATTGTGGATGAGAACTAAAGTGTTGAATGTCAAAGTTGCAGAACTGCCAAAAAACAGACAAACAAAAACAAACCTTTTAAAAAGTTAAATGAGTCTGAGAAGCAGTGAAGTGCTTAATATTATCATAATAGAAGCATCTGAGAGAATCCCAAATTCATACCCCAGCATCACAAACTCCCTCTTCTAAAATGACCACTGTGGTTACTGAATTTATACATGAATTATATTTTCAGAAAAGAAAGTTATTTGTCTTTTAGAGGGTGGAAAGGGTTTTCTTCTGTTATTTGATGTTTGTTCTTTTTCTTTTTTTTTCCTTTCTTTCTTCTCTTTTTTATATAAGCCCAGCACCCTGTATATACTAGACAAATGTTTTCCCACTGAAAACCCTTGCTTTTTTGGACAGATTCTCACTATGTAGTCCAGGCTGGCTCTGAACTCAAGATCCTTCTGCCTCTCTCCCCAGAGGGGAAAAATAGTTTTATTTTCTTTTATCATTATTCAGTTATTGTGCATAACTTTTTGTATATAGTTATCATAAAATGAACTCATTAGGTTTTTTATTTTGTTTTGTTTTTTCTAGACAGGGTTTCTCTGTGTAGCTTTGGCTGTCCTGGAACTCACTCTGTAGACCAGGAAAGCCTTGAACTTATAGTGATCTGCCTGCCTCTGCCTCCGGAGTGCTGGTAAAGAAGGTGTGTGCCACCACCACCGGGCATCAGGGGTTTTTTTTTTTTTTTTAATTACCCCAACATTTGGCTTGCTTGTTATTATTTTATTTTATTGGTATATGTATGTGGTGTATGCACAGCTCTGCTGTAGTGCCAGGGAAATGTTTGATTCCCACCCACCCACCCATCCCCCCAAAAAACCAGACAGGAGCAGATCTGATGCAACTCACAACAGGGTCTTTTTTCTACTCCAGCAAGCACAGGCTCCTCTGCACTGCTGCCACACAGGACGTTTTGGTGGTGGGGAGCCCCAAATATCTATGGGGTAAGGCTTTATAGTAAGCAGTAAGGAGGGGTGTGGGGGGGTAATATGCAAGCATCTACCATAGCCTTTACCATAATTGGCTGGTGCTGGGAGTCAAATCATAAATTTAACTCCTGCTTCCTTCTGCATTGGTGGTCATTGGGTAGGGGGTGGGCTTGTAACCTGGGGGTGCAGAGGATAACCTGGAGACACTGGTCTTGTTAGGGTGTAACCTGGAGCCTGGAGCTAGGCTCCGGTTTTGTTGGGGGTAATTTGGAAACTGGCCTGTTAGCTTACCCGAGCTTACACTTAGGTCCAGTTTTCTCTTTTGTTTGTTTGTTTTTATTTGTTTGTTTCGAGACAGGGTTTCTCTGTGTAGCCCTGGCTGTCCTGGAACTCACTCTGTAGACCAGGCTGGCCTCGAACTCAGAAATTCACCTGCCTCTGCCTCCCAAGTGCTGGGATTAAAGGCATGTGCCACCACTGCCCGACTTTATGTCCCGGTTTTCTAAAATGGTGTCTAAATTTAAAAGATTTGGCCTCTCAGTTCAAGTGCAAAAGCCAAGGGCTGTCAGGTGACCTGTTCTCTCACTATCCTGAACTCCCTTGAGACAGGGCCTCTCACTGAACCTGAAGCTAGGCTGGCAGCCTGAAAGCCCAGTGGCCCTCTTTCCTACCAGCCCTACCCGACATGGGACTCAAGCATGTGTGAACATGGCTAGCTATTTACAGGAGTGCCGGGGATTTGAACTCAAGTCCTGTGCTTCCACAGAGGCTCCTCTCACCACTCCGCCCCCTGCCCCAAAGCCACGTTCCTATTTTAGGTTTCTCCCTGCATGGTCCCCGCACATCCTCCTTGGCTGAGCAGAGGTCACTGCAATGGTTATGTATTGATCAGAAGGATGCGTGGCTTTCTCATCTGTGTATCTATCTCCTAAAAGTCAGCAAGTATTTAGAAATCAGCATGGTCTATCACGCCTGACTTCCACCATTATCCCCGAACTTCTGAAAAACTTCATTATCCCCAAGAAAGAAACATGGTCGTGTGCTGATCTCATTGCAATATCAAAGCAAACATAAACCCATTCCCTCAAAACTCTGTTTAAAATGTTCAGAGCGAGCCCTGCCCTTTGTCTATGAGAACAATAGCACACGCCTGTTGGGGAGGATTTATGGCTTGTCTCTTGTCAACCTTCCTAGGATGACAGCAAAAAGACAGGTACCATTAGCCTGAGGTGGCCATGGTGTAGAACTCACCCAGCTCAGCTAGAAAGTGGTGTCCCCCTCCAGTTTATAGTTAGTAGACAGATGACCCCAGGGAGCTGTCGCCCCATCCCTCGCCTCACCAGGGAAGAGTCCCTTTGAGTTTCCAGAGCTGGCTGAGTTCGTGTTCCTTCTGTCAGAAGTTGGAATAGAAATTGTTTTTGAGGAAAAAAGGATCTATATTCCAATCAAAGTGCTTTTCAAGGCCCCAGGATCCTGTTTATTTGTAAATCCATAATTTACTGAACCGTTTTACCTTGCTTGTAAGGAATTCGTGTACAAATTAACAATAGATTCTCTGGTTAATTTATTTCTGCTGCCGTTCTTGGATTTTAAAAGAGAGCATCGCTCAAGATCACCCAGCTCATAAATACCTCTGGCATGGCTCAGCACACACACACACACACACACACACACACACAGGGCACGGCAGGGCAGGCTCCCTATAGCTGCTCTCTTCTCTGCGGAATGACATATTCAGATAGATAGCCATAAGCAGATATGAACTTGGTGACCCCAGAAATGTGTCTGATCAAACCTAACAATGAAAACAGAACATAGCCAGGGAGGGCATCAGGGCATAAGTGTACTGCTCTGCTTACACACACACACACACACACACACACACACACACACACACACACACGCACGCACGCACGCACGCACGCACGCGCGCGGGGTTACCTGGCTCCTGTGTGGGATGCATTAATCTCTGCTTTTCAATCTTCCACATGCGTTCATGAGCACACAGCTGTTCTGGATTAGATCTGGTTAGGATGCATTGGAGTGTATGGGTTTTTCTTCCCAGCGAGCCTGTCGGCCTTTTACAAGGCCTGTTGGAGAACATCAGAACTGTGTGGAGAATCTTTCCTAAGGAGAGTGACGGACAGATTGCTGACATTCAGGTGTTCCCATCTGTGCCCAGATTGCATTAACTGACGTGTGACACTTGTGTTTGGGAATTTCTGTTTGTGCTTACCAGCATACCCTCCCCACTCTAAGTGACAAGGGCTGACTAAACAAGGACGGGCACAAACGGAACGCCTTACAGATGTTTCAACTAATTGTCACGAAGATACAGAATGGTTAGACAAGCAGAACTTCTTCTGGGTGCCTTAAAGAAAAAAAAAAAAGATAATTTTCAGTTACTGTGAAACTGTAGCGTGTGACTTTACTGAAATGTTTTAGTAAAACCCAGTAGATAAATCAAGTATCTTGAATTCCTGGAATAGCTGTTATTATCAGTTTGACATCTTATTTTAAAGAAACTGCTAAAAATTTGACAAAACAAATGTGGATGGTTATAATTGAAGTTGACAATCGGTGTATGGGGGAAGAGATGACACCACCCATGTATTGAGAATGAGCACCCTTGGCCATATCCCTCTAGCCACACGTTCAGGTTAAATGTGTGCACATCCCGGTGGCCAGAACATCTGTTTCTAGCTTGTTGTTCCTCTTGGCTGCTTTTCAATTGGATTTCCTCGAGCAGGTCCCAGGCTTGTCACCGCAGCCAGGGTCTGTTAAACATCACCACTGGTCCTACATTAAGTGGGAGGTTCAGGGCTAAGCTAATAACTTGCCTGCCTCTCTGACTGATCACAGGGATGCTCTCTGGGGCCACTTATCATGCGGGCTCCTCGGGGAGGGTGCTCTTTGTCTGCACCTCTGGAATTGGTTTTGTTTCCCTCATTCCCAGAGTTACGGGTGGACAGACAGGGCTCACAGTCAGTGGCATGGCTGTGTTATGCTTTACCAATGCTTCCCCTGACAGGGGTCAAAAGGACTGTCTCTCAAACACAACGCCTGCTGTGTCCCTCCTGTGTGAACTCTATGATCGCAACAATCCTCTCTTCGCTCTTCTTCATTTACTCTGAGAAGCAAACCAAAAGGAGGCACTGTCCGGGCAGTTTACAGGAACTCGGTGACTCTGGACATGAAACTGTGACAACATTCTGAATCTCGGTTATGATGTGTAACAAGTACACATCTGCAAACCTCTGCTGTTCATGGGCAGTGTGTCAGTCACATCCAAGGGTGGTCGTAAACATGCTTAGAAATGCCTTTATGTGCCCTGCAGCTGTGGCGCACACCTTTGATCCCAGCCCTCAGGAAGCAGAGGCAGGAGGATCTCTGCGAGTTTCAGGCTAGCCTGGTCTACAGAGAGGGTTCCAGGACAGACAGACAGACAGACAGACGGGAGTATACAGAGAAATCCTATCTTGAAAAAAACCAGAGAGAGGGAGAGAACCTTCATGTCATCCAATGGCTTCCACTCTTTTAAGTGTTCCAGCTGACTTATAAGAAGAAAATGTCTAGGGCCGGAGAGATGGCTCTGCCATTAAGAGCATTGACTGCTTTTTCAGAGGTCCTGAGTTCAATTCCTACATGGTGGCTCACAGTCATCTGAAATGGGTTCTGATGCTGCTGGTATGTCTGAAAACAGAGACAGTGTACTCACACACATAAAATATCTAAATCTTAAAAAAAAAAAATAATAGAAAAGGAAGATGTCCAAGTCTGAGGATAGACAAAAAGCCACTTGGGGAGTTTGCCCACCAGCAAGGGTAGAGATGGCTAATTCCTTTCCCATTTCTTTGGCTTCTAAGGTAGCAAAGAAAGTTAGGTTCGGTCAGTTATAACCTGTGGTTGACTTTTCCGGGTGATTCACAAACTCATTCTCAGAGAACCTGGCTCCTGCCGCCAAACCTGAAAACATTCCTTTCCCCAGGGCAGATAGATGTTCATAGGAATTCCCCCACTTTGCCAAACCTTGCCATGGTCCCTTGCAAGATGCGAGCCAGATATAGGATAGCTTCACCACCGGAATCCGAGTAGCGGGTTAGGGAGTACTGAGGCGGCAACAGGGCAGGATGTGAGGGCTTTGCTGTGCACTGGAGGATTTCTCTTCTGAAAAGGAGGCTGTAGCTGAGAGAGGGCAATAGATGTTATCAGGATTCCCACTAACAGAAGGCATGAGCAAGCCATCAGCGTCTTACTGACTGTGACGGGTCGGAGGGTTTGTTCTCATTTTCAGAGTCCGCAAGTACTTCCAAAAAAAGAATCCAGGTTGTTGATAACACCTGCCATTGGTTGGTTTTTAAAGAGGACTCCTTTGTTAAAATGGCTTGAGCTTTAAAGGAGAAAATCAAGGAGAAACTCTTGAGTTTGGCGTGAGCACGACTTCGCTCACAGGCAAGGAAAAAGAAAAGCAGTAGCTGTGGCTGCCCGTGGTCAGTAGATCACACTGACCAAGGCTGGAAGAGATGGTGTCGCCCGCACACTCTTCCTGAATCCGGGGGAGAATCCCACCTGCACCAGGTCTTCCGCTGCCTTGCTTCCGCCAAGCGGAGACATTGAAGGTACAAGCTCATCAGCGCAGCCAGCTTCCGTCTCTGTGTAAGAAAAACCTGAGATACGCCTGGGTCCTTCCTACCCTCTCTTCAGTCCCTACCTCTTTCTTTCTCTTAAAAACAGAGGGGAATGTATAAATAAATGTAAGGTGGTGCTGAGCAAAAACCGGAAGACGGCCTGAGGGTGGGTTAGATCACTCGCTATAGATTGGGGGCCGGAGTCCAAATTCCCAAGACCCATTTTAGAAGTTGGACATGTTTAGGTGCATCTCCCAGTGCTTGAGGGGGTACGGGGCAGGAAGCAGGAGGGTAGCTAGGGCTGGGGGAGGAGAGCATAGCTCCAGGTTCAGCGAGAGGCCTTGTCTCAAGAGGGAATAAGAGTGATTGAGCAATGGACTTGGCTTCTTCCTCTGGTCTCCTGCAACACCTCTGCATATAATATCCACAACACGCGCACGCGCGCGTACACACACACACACACACACACACGGGGGGGGGTGCAGAGGGAGATAGACAGATATAGAGAGGGAGAGAAAGAGAGACAGACATACACAGAGACAGACACAGAGAAGGAAGGAGGGAGATAGGGAAAGTCAGACAGACAGAGAGAGAGAGAGAAAAGGAGACACACACACACACACACACATCATTTTTTTAAATTAGAAAATTTGAAGAAAGAAGTGACCACAGGATAAAAGCCCCCAGCTCTGCAGAAGCCATAGTCTAGGGACACAGGGACAAGGTGGCAGGGAGTGACTACAGAAAGAAATACCGAACCAAGCATTAGATGTGATCCGAATGATTCCGGGGTCATCAGGATTGTCTGACACGGGCTGGAGAGATGGCTCAGTGGTGACTGATCTTGCAGAGGACCCGAGTTGTTTTCCCAGCACATACATGGCAACTTACGATCACCTGTGACTCCAGTTCCAGGGGATCTGACCCTCTTCCTCTACAAGGGTACCAAGCGCGCGCAGGTGCGCGCGCGCGCGCGCACACACACACACACACACACACACACACACACACACACACGATGTACTTATATTATGTTCAGGTTAAGCACCTAAACACACATAGAGTTTAGAAAACATAGTGACTCCAGGGTTGAAAAAAATAAAAAGACTGCAGAGCATCATGCTAAGTGGTCTGTGAGCCTCTGCTCTGTCCACTTTCACTTTGGACGGATGAAATGATTTGTAAGAATGGCCACACAGAAGCCTCTTGGCCAAATCAGGGTATTGTCAGATACAGCAAGGAGGAGGGGCTAGAGAGGGAAGGTTCACTCTGACCTGGCCAACGTCCCACTTCATCTTGAAAGATATTTTGCTTTAAATGACTTAATGTACCGTCTATATAATTTGATTGACAGCATGATGGTAACCACGCAGAATTTCTGTTTTTATCATTGTGTTCTATTTTAGGATTTCCTTCCACACGCGTTTCCTCATGCACTAGATTCAGTTTCTGAGCCAAGCTTTCCTCTTAGTGTTGTATCTTAAGTACGGCATTTGCTGTGACTTTAACTATAGTTACACATACATATGTGCATACATACATACATACATACATATGTACGTACATACATACATACATACATACACTGTATTTTGGCAGATTGACTCCCAGGCCTTGAGAGTCAATGAGTGTTTTTTTTAGTAAAGCACTTTATAATTATGCCACATCCCCAGACCCAAACAAGGTTGTTAAGAGCTATGTAATATCCCATGAGGTATGTTCTAGAATTGTCCTATAGCTAGATTTTAATAAAATATTTTTCTTTTTAAAAAATATTTTAATTTATTAATTAAATGTATCTGAGTTCTCTGTCTTCAGACACACCAAAAGAGGGCATCAGATCCTGTTACAGATGGTTGTGAGCCACCATGCAGTCTGGGAGTTGAGCTCAGGACCCCTTGAAAAGCATTCAGTGTTCACCACTGAGCCATCTCTCCAGCCCCTTAATAGAATATTTTACAGTCACATGATTTTGTAGGTGTAAACATCCTAGTAACTAGAGTTGTCTCTGTTATGGTCCAGAATCTATACAGTTGGAGAAATCTAAGGTCTTTCTTCTGGACCACAGAAATAAATATTCTCCCCCCTCCTCTCTCTCTGATTCCCTCTCCCTCCCTCCCCCCTCTCCCCTCACTTTTCCTCTCTCTGATAAGTCCTTGCTATGTAGCCCAGGCTGGCTTTGAGCTTGTGATGTTCCTTTCCCAGTGCTGGGATCTCTGGCATTGCTCTCCGAGATTGGAAAGCTTCTTTTCAGGGTTCTGCTTTTCAGCGGAGCTAAGCTGCTGGAATGTTCTATTAGGTTATGGAGGTGTGTGGAGGTGGTCCTGGCGTTATCTGAACTGCTAAGGTGATTGTAAGCTAGCTAGCAAGCAAATAAAAAGACCTTAAAAGAAAAAGCATTGCTTCCTATCTTGTATTAATACAAACACAATTTCCAAAATAAAACCTCTGTCTTATCTTCCTCTTGTCTGTGGGACAATGCTTCAGGGATGGTGGGCAGAATCAGGACCCTAGAAAAACAGAGAGGGTGTATTAATAGGTCTGTAATGACATAAAATTTATTCTGGGGGTGAGGTAAAACTTAATGGTTCATAAATAGCAAATTCATTATATTTTTAATACTCAAGTTATATTAACGCCATATAACATCTTTATGGTATCATTAGTACCATTTAAATCCTGACTCAACATGGAGAGCAAACACCTCCAAATCCTGGCCATGAACTGATTAGCCAGATAAAATGTTTTAATAAATATTATTGGTTTAGAGCATGGTTGGTTGGGTCATAAACTGTCTTACAAATGTTTTATGTCATCTGTTGCACTGAATTTTAAAATGTTAACAAATTAATTTATTTTAAAGGCTGCATCAAGGTACAAACAGCTTGTTCCTACTGGGACAGTATATCACCAGCCATTTCTCAGCCTATATACCAGTAACAGAAGCAATGTTAAAATACAAAATGAGGCATGGTTTGTTAAATATCCATTTGTAATTTGCATTAATTACCAAATTATTATATTGGTCTAAACTTTAATCTGAAGAACGTACCAGATCATAAAATACTCAGAATAGATGACATGTTTAATAATGCATCTCTCTAAGTGTTGACTGAATTGTGAACTAATGTTTATTGTCAATGATAGCTAACTATTCTGAGGAGACTTGATCTGCATTGGTTTCGAGTTTAATAATTCTTTCAGAATTTAAAGTCACTAAGGAAAATATCACTCTGGGGCACTCTTCTTGCACTAGTGGTGGTCTCAGTTACTTGTTCCTCATGACAGCTCTGTCCCAACAGTCTAAAAGTACTTCAACACCCCGAGGAAACAGCACACAACTTGTGTTTTGAGTTGTCTCTGAGTAGTTTGAGAACCATCATTTAGGGGTTGGGAGCGTGAAAGTCTAACTTCTCTGAGATATTCAGACTTTTGAATTGAGTGTCCCAGAGCATAGCAAATTCCAGGAGGCGTTCGCGTGCTAGACCATCAAGTGTTTGATTAAGCTCATAGCTCTGATACTCACTTTGCGTGTGGTACGCTGAAAAGCACAGCGGTCGTGAAGGAGCTGGTTGCGGCGGAGAGGTGATTTGTATTATAGTAGCCTGGTAGCTGCCCAATGAACCATGTAAAAACAGTTCATTAAAATGTTTATGTGCTTGGCTGGTTAATGCAAAGAAAGCTTTATTGCGGCTTTATACAGCCTTGGTAACTTCGGGCTGCCATTCGATCAATGTGTTGTAATGCTTCAGGGAAGCGGTCTCTCTAGAGCTCAAAAAGGGACCAAAACACTAGCTTCTCCTCGATCTACCTAAGAGAACACATTTTCAGGACTTTAAGGCTAACCCTGACTTTCTTCTTTTACAGCCAGTTAAAATGCTTCAAGTACATTTGTAGTGGATTGGCATGCTTTTTGCACAAAAGTGCCTGCTGGTTGTAATAGAATTTAATCAGTGAATAGGCAATTACTGTATTGTGTTTGCAAGGCAACTCTCGAGCAGTTTCCACCGACACACACACATTTTTACTTACACACACACACATACACACACACACAATCATACTCACACCACACACACATTCAGGAATACAGGTAGGCAGGCAGACACATAAAACACACACACACACACACATACATACTCCTCGTTGAAGAGGAAAGCAGACATGCTAATGCCCCATCTCTGTAGTCCTTAGATCCGCACACATATTTTATGGCTATTTTAACATTAAAAACGTATTTTGAAATAGTTGAATCTTTATAAAAGAATGGTTTTTAAAAACACCTTTAAAATAAATGAAATCTTATTTTAATAGGAAGATTAATCCATGAAAGTCCTTACCTTCGCAATTACGACTTCATTTAAAAAATATTTTGCTTTGTTGTTATTACTCTGTGCGTTGTTGGTGAGG
The DNA here is from genome assembly GCF_947179515.1 of Apodemus sylvaticus. Lineage (NCBI taxonomy): Eukaryota > Metazoa > Chordata > Mammalia > Rodentia > Muridae > Apodemus > Apodemus sylvaticus. Next base: position 43,108,868 of record NC_067483.1, read on the forward strand.
GTGTGCCTGTGTAGGGGTCAGAGGACAATTTCAGGAGTTGCTTCTTACCTTCCACTGTGGATTCTGATCAAACTCAGGTTGTGAGGCTTGTGGGACAAGTATTTTTTTACCGACTAAGCCGTCTTGCTGACCCCACAATTAAAAAAATTTTTTTAAAGATTTATTTATTGTTATATGTAAGTACACTGTTCTTGTCTTCAGATACACCAGAAGAGGGCGTCAGATCTCGTTATAGATGGTTGTGAGCCACCATGTAGTTGCTGGGATTTGAACTCAGAACCTCTGGAAGAGCAGTCAGTGCTTTTAACCACTAAGCCATCTCTCCAGCCCCACAATTAAAATTTTACATAGAAAGTGCTATTTATAATTCACCTATAAGAAGTCTTCCAATAAAAAGATTTACTTGGACAGGTAGGGCAGTTCAGTGGGTAAGGTCACTTGTTTACCGCCAATGCTGAGCTAAGGCCCCCTGGAGAGAACCAATTACGCTAGTTGTCCTCTGACTTCTGCATTCCGGGGCACACATGGCCCCTAAGAGTAAATAGTAAAAAGTGCTTTAGTTGGGTGTGATGGCACACACCTTTAACCCCTAGCATTTGGGAGACACTATTCATAATCACTGCCAATGCATGAGGGCCTAAGGTATAGCTTGTTTATTTTAGTTTTAATTCGTTTTATGTATTTGGGTATCTTACCTGTATGCTGTGTGCTACTCGTGTGCCTGGTACGCGCAGAGGCCAGAACAGGGTGTTGGATTCCCCAGAACTGGAGTTATGGATGGTTGTTAGCCATCATGTGGGTGCCCCCGGAATGACCAGCCAGCGCTCTGAAGTGCTAGGTCATCTCCCCAGCCCTGTATCATAGACACTTACTGGATGTATTTTGAGTGAATAAATGTTGAAGAGCAGTAGACACAGCACCATTTAGAATGGTTCATAGAGGCTGTGCTGGTGCTCACTGGGTGAAGTTGAAGCATGAGGGCATACTATGGCACCCCGAAACTGTAACCCCAGATCTGGGGGGTGCAGAGACAGAGGACTCACTGGCCAGCCTCTCCCAATCAGTGATCTTCAGGTTTAGGAGGAGACCTTGTTTTAAAAATAAGATGGAAGCTGGGAGGTGGAGGTGCATGCCTTTAGTCCCAGGACTTGGAGACAGAAGTAGGTGGGACAGGCCTGTGAGTTCAAGGCCAGCTTGAGCTAGAGTGAGTTCCAGGATGGCCAGGTTTACACAGAGAAACCCATCTTAAAAAACCAAAAATAGATAGGTGGATGGATGGATGATAGACAGACAGACAGACAGATAGATAGATAGATAGATAGATAGATAGATAGATAGATGAGATGGAAGGACAGAGAGATGACTTAGCAGTTAAGAGCACTGGCTGCTCTTACAGAGGACCATTGCTCGATTCCCAGCACCCACATGGCACTTACAACCATCTGTAACTCCGGTTCCAGGCCATCCAGTGGCCTCTACCAGCACCAGACAGACATGCATGTGGTGCAGACATCCATGTAGACCAAATACAAATCCACATAAAAATAATTTAAATAAGGTGGGAAAGCAATCGAGGGACGCACTTATTGTTGACCTCTGGCCTTCTTACATTTGTACACAGTGTCTCACTAAGTAAGTAAGTAAGTAAGTAAATAAATAAAATGGTGGTTAGCAACTGCAGATATACGATCAAATATTCTTCTAGATGTGTATTTTACTCTTAACTTTAAAAAATAATTAGCCAGACCGTGGTGGCACACTCCTTTAATCCCAGCTCTCAGGAGTAGGGAGCAGGTATATGTTTTGTGAATTCAAGGCCAGCCTAGTCTACAGACCTAGTTCCAGGATAGCCAGGGTTATACAGAGAAACTCTGTCTTGAAAAACAAAAGAAAAATATTGTAGTATGTGTGTGCGCTCAGGGGTATGCAGAAGGGCATGCAAATGCACATGGGTATCAGAAGACTGAGTATCAGAGTACAGTTTTGGGGAGTTGGTTCATTTCCTTTTACCATAGTGGTCCTGGAGATGGAACTCGGGTTATTAATTTTGGCAGCAAGCACCTTTATTGCCAGAACCATCTGGCCAGCCCTCCCCCTCTCCATTTGGTTTTTAATGTAGGCTTTGAGAGGTTGTGTTGGGTTTGAAGCCATAGCAACTCAAAACCACTTAAGAATGTCTTGTTATAGTTTTAGATTATACATACACTCATCAGCTTCCACACTAGCTGCGGAGGACATGAGCTGTGCTCCAACCCCTGGTGCTAACACTTGGCGTGGGAGGGGTCACTTTTGCACACTGACCTCATCCCATACTAGGAACTATGCTTACAAGACTGATTTGATATCTGAACCCCAAAGCCTTGTTTGAATTTAATTCTGTTTTTCTAATAATGTAGGTTTTGAAACGGGGTACAATTGTGTAGAATAAACTAATCTCAAACTCATAATCTGCCTACTTCAGTCCCTGAATGCAGGGGGGGGGGGTTTAGAAGCACACACTGTCATGTCTGGCTTTTATTTACTTAAATTTTTTTATTACATTCTATTTTTGTGTGTGTCTATATCACCGAAGTGTGTGTGTAGAGATACTGGGGCTTGAACTCAGGTCATCAGGCTTGGCTGCAAGTACTCTTACCTCCTGAGCCATCTTGCCAGCCCCAATTTTACTTTTGCTTTGGGGGATTTTGTTGTTGTTGGTTGGTTGGTTGGTTGGTTGATTGGTTTGGTTTGGTTTTCAATACAGGGTTTCTTTCTTGTGTAGCCCTGGCTGTCCTGGAACTCACTGTGTAGACCAGGCTGGCCTCAAACTAATAGAGATCTACCTGCCTCTGCCTCCCGAGTGCTGGGATTAAAAGTGTGTTCCACCACTGCCCGTCTTCCATTTTATTTTTTGATTGACATATGAAAATTGTAAATATTTATGAGGTGTTATATACTATTTCTATGTATATACACTCTGTAAGATTAACTCAAGGTAATTACTGTCACTTTAAACTCATCGTCTTTTTTTTTTCTTATGGTGAATACCTGCAAGATCTTCCGGTGGGTCCGAGGTGCTAGTTAAAACTCCTACGATGTCATGTGACCTCAGACCCTCCCGTCTAGCCTTCACTGTATCCACTTTAAAAAAAAAATCCATCTTAACAAACACTCGGCTAAAATCTATATGCGTGCATAGACGTGGTCTTTGGATTTTTGAGGACCGTGTGAGAGTGATCACACGGGGTGGGGGAAACACCAGGTTTGAACCTGCCATGCGGATGGCCAGCGGAGCAGCGGAGCGCTCGCCTTCCTAGGATGAAAGGAGAGCGCTCCTAGAAGTTCAATTGCGCTTCCATATCTCTGGACACTTCAAAAAACAGCCAAGGAGTGTGGAGAGGTGACGCCTTGCTTACCATGCTTCCTCGAACTCTCTCTGATTTAATTGGCAGCGCAAATGACCGCCCCCGCCCCCCCAGGGCCTGCAGCATCTCAACTTGATGGGTATAATTGATAGCCAAACATTTTTTAACAGGCTGTTAAATGGTAAGACCACAATGAAATGTATATAACGTTGATTAAAGTGATTTTTGCACGGAGGGGTCAGAGACATTAACAAGTTAAAAGAGAGTGTTGAGCTCTCTAGCCCCCCCACCTCCCTAACCTTTGTTCAGCTTTCTAGTAATTGACACCACATGTTTACTGGGCCTATTTGGGTCCAATTGAAGACTGTTGCGTTCAACATATCTTGAAGTGCTCTTGAGATGAGGGTACCGGTGGGGGGGAGGCCCCAGAAAGGTGGACCTCAGTTATGACGTGAGCACAAGGTGAAAGGGAAAAATTCAAACGAAGCCCTCCATTGTGCCTCGTTTTCAACCGTCTGGCGCCTAAAGGTAGGCTAAGACGCTGTAACTGTGAGAAGGATTAAAACGGACACCCAAATGATAATTACTGGGTAATTTTGTTTTGGTTATAATTTGTGGTGTTATTTTTATAACTGACATGAGACATAATATATTTTTCAGGGCTCTGCAATAGCTGAGCGATAAATGGAACCTGTCAGAAAGCATTTGGAGGGACAGGCACCGCACAAAGCTGTGTGCTTTGTTAAATGCTGTACACACTTTTAAAAAAAAATTTTTTTTTTTTTTGTTTAAAGCTCATGCATCAGAATAGTTCCCTAAAGATAAAATGACTTTTGACATGTGGCATATAGCAAGCCCTTCGCCTGGGCTTCTAAAACTCCCTTGTTTTTGTGGCCGGGAATCTGGCAAGGGATTTTTCGCCCCTCTCTCTTCTTGTGCTATCCCCCAAACTGTGGTGCCTTGGACTCTGAGCAGTGGATGTCTCAATCTCCTGCTCCCAGGGTCTCCCTCCGCATTCGCCCTTTCTTAGGTTCTGCCCGTGTTTGGGGCGTCAGTGACATCAAGGACAGGACGGGGTTTTAGCTCTCCGTCCTCCCTTCGGTGCTCGGTGCTCGTATCTGCAGACCGCTCTGACCTCTGCCTGAGCCGCGACCTGAGACGGGCAGACCACCCAGACTCCCCGCGAGCACCAGATGGCAGTTGTAGTCCGGCACTTCCCATGTGGCATAATTTTGTGGAATTTACCTCGCCTCATCTGGCTCTGATTATTTGCTGACTTGTAATTGTAGTTATTTGTCTGAAGGCTTTATCTTTTTTGCCAAACTGTAAGCTCTTGCTCCGCCTGCCTTCTCTGCAGTGAGGAAATCCTAGCGCCACCATGCCCAGTCCCTGAGCAGGAGATTCCGGATCACCTACCAAGAACCCAGTTTCCTACAATCTGGAGATGGGCTACATCCCTGGGCAGATCTCCAGCTATTCAGAATGAGTTCCCGGTTTCTTCTCTTTCTTTCTTTCTTTCTTTCTTTCTTTCTTTCTTTCTTTCTTTCTTTCTTTCTTTCTTTCTTTCTTTCTTTCTTTCTTTCTTTCTTTCTTTCTTTCTTTCTTTCTTCTTCCTTCCTTCCTTCCTTCCTTCCTTCCTTCCTTCCTTCCTTCCTTCCCTTCTTTCTCTCTCTCTCTCTCTCTCTCTCTCTCTCTCTCTCTCTTTCTTTTTTTTACACAGACAGGAAGTCAAGAGAATATCTATGTTTTTAAATTTCCACAATGTATTGTTTCTAACTGATTTGAAATCGTGATGCTTTGTGGTCCTCCATAGTGGGAAAAAGGTCTCAGGTTCCACTCTAGCAGAAAAGGGCAGAAGGAGTTAGAATGACCCTTTATTTCAAGCTCCCAGAGAACATATTTTATTGACTGGTCAGACAGCAGAATGAGACCTGTGGGTTAAGCAGACTGTCTGGGGTGATTCCGATCTCCAGGAGCAGACCCCAGACTTTGCAGCAGTACTGTTTTACATGAGGAATGACCCCGGGAAAAATTCTACCAATCGCTTACTTTCTTCCCCCTCTATCACAGGACGAGGGAATTTTAGGTTCAACCACTCACAGACATTTAGCTTTTATAAACAGTTGAATAAACTTGGGTTGCATCTGTTAAATTACTGACATTCTTAGAAGATTAAATAAATAACCACATTTCTTTTTATATGGAAGATTGGCTAAATACCCTTTTTTTATGTTTCTAACGTTTTCAGTTTCCTTCATTTTTTTCTCAACACTTAGAAATATTTAAAATAATAAAATCGGCTAGTGGTATAATTAAAATTGTGGGTTTGGGCATAATCAATACTTTTCCACTTTACTCTTTTCCAGAAAAATAACTCCCCCAACTCCAACTCACATTTTTCAATTTCTGTTCAGTTCCAGTCCTTGACATCACACTTAATTGAGATAAAATATTTTTCAATTTAGAAGCTCATCATCAGTTCAGAGAAGAATTTCTAATATAAGTTATAAGGGTAAAAAAAAAATCTAAAGATACTGAAGTTAAAACATGTTTGTGTCTTTTTTTTTCCCATGACTAACCCATGTCTATTCTCTATGAAATTGATGTCAAAAAAGTATTATATATTTTCAGTACAAAATAGAAGGCTGCTCTCTCCTATCCTTGTCAGGACGTCGTATCCCTTTAATCATACTTTTCATTTCGGTACATTGAAATTTCCGTTGCCAAGGACAACATCATAAATAAAAGTGTTTGTGAAATTTCACCTGCAGCCTCCTAACCCTGTGCATTAAGCATGAGACTAGCCGAGAGAGGTGGTCAAATGCGGAAATTTATAATCATTTATTACGTGCGGCTGAAGCGGGAAGGGAATAAAAGCGTGAAGGCATACATCTATACACGGAAGCTGGGGGCTTAAATGAAAAGGAAAGTGAATTTCTGTGTCTTGTCATAAAGTAATGAGAAGCTAGAGCTTTTATTCATAGCAGCCCAAGATGTATTTACTCTCAATCTAGGCTGGGCAGTAAACGCTTCCCTGATGTATTGCTTTGGACTCACAAAGAAATATTTGTGCTCTACATAATAGTATAGTTAGGAGAATTACTGCATGGTTGAGGAGGTTCTATAAGGCTTTATAGCAGACGGTGTTCCTGTAATTTCATCACCGTGTAGCTAATGTAGTACTTTAATATCACAGGTTACTTTTTTATTTACCATTTATTAGGAACTGACAGAGTCGATCATCTCTGCATCATAAACAAATCATGGAAGGATTCTTGTAGGAACCTTAAAATCCCAGATGGATGTACTGTGGCGGTTTTACACAGCCCTGTCCCCTGTAATGAGCTCGCCCTCAAATGATTATTTAGATCTGTGAAATGTAAATCAGCCTCCTTGTCCCCAGTCCATTGGCTAAAGAAAACCCGAGGATGTTTTATTCGGTGCATACAATTAGCACCTCACGTTATTTGTGCTCAGAAATAAGTCATCGATCCGATTTCACCAATGACTGGAGGTGATGGCTGTAAAGAAAAGAAGGTGAACCTACTTAGCTGCAGACTCCTTTGAGGTGTATTAATAAATGTTATGTTATATTGAGGTTGCATCAATATTTTCTCAGATGTGTCTATAAAAGTGTGTTTTCTACACTTGAAGCTAACTAAAAGCAAATGCTCTTTTAAATTTATTATCTATTTTTACTTTGTGTGCGTTGGTGTTTTGCCTGCACGTATGTCTGCGTGGTAGTGTTGGATCCCCTGGAACAGGAGTTACAGACAGTTGTTAGCTGTCCCACGGTTGCTGGGAATTGAACCCAGGTTCTCTGGAAGAACAGCCAGTACTCTTAACAGCTGAGCCATCTCTCTAGCCCTGCAACTGCCTTTATACTTACTGTTTATGTAGGTTCTCCTCTCTGAATACATAGGAGCATAGGTGATGGACAGAGAGCTTAGTTACTAGGTAGATCCAGGCATGTGAGCAGGGTCAATGCAAAGGAACTTAGACATGACTAGTGAAGGATAGGCCTTTGCACGGAGGCCATGGCTATGACAGAGGACCAGGCAGGTCCTCTGACCTTGAGCATCTCCCAGCCTCTTAAATCTTAATATTTCCACCTATAAGATAGGAGTGATGCTCTTTGTCCTACTCATCCTTCGGGGTTGTTGTAAGGATCAAGAACAAATACGGTCTGGAGCGACGGCTCAGGGGTTGATCGTGGGTACCCGCAACGGCTCAGGGGTTGACCCTGGGCACCCATGTAGAAGCCCAGGTTCTGGTCTCTGAGGACAACTGCACTTAGGAGCACATAGCTCCTCCCCCACACGTCAGCATGAAGAAATAAATCTATAGAGATAACATACAGCAAATGCATGTGCACAAAATATCCAGGCTTCAGAATGTAAAAGGCATTGAATAGACATTGAGGGCTCAAAGCAGGTTTTTTGTTTTGTTTTGTTGTTTTTTGTTTTTTATAGTATAGAGTGTTTTTTGATTACATTGTATGCTTTAGGTATATGTACTAGAAATGAGAGCTAAAGTGATTTCAGACATTATAAAATAATGATATATTTGGTTTTATTTTTCTTCAATGAAATTAAAAACCAAACAGTTGAAACAGGTTCTCAAGGAGCCCAGGCCATCTTAGAGTCTTAAACTCCTGGTCTTCCTGCTTCAGCCTTCCAAGTACTGGGATCACAGCTGTGCACCACCAGGCCTGGCTTGAAACTGATTGATTTTTGAAACTGTCAGATTTTAGCCAGTGTGGTGGTTTGTGTGGTGGTTTAGGCCTGTAATCCCAGTGCTTGGGGTATGAACACAGGAGGATGCTGGGTCCACAAATGGCCTATCTACAAACTCACGAAGATAACCTCTCCAAAACCAATGACTGGGGTTCTAGTCACAGCACCAGGACTAAGAAAATACTCAACTTAAAAAAAAAAAAAAGGCCAGGAAATGGTGGTGTAGGCTTTTAAGTCCCTCACTCAGGAGGCAGTGGCAGGTGAATCTCTGTAAGTCTGAGGCCAGTCTGATCTTCAGAATGAGTTCCAATCCTTCCCAAAGAGATCTACCAACTGGGGACCAAGTGTGGTGGTTTGAATACGTATGGCCCCTGTAGATTCACATGTTTGAATGCTTGGCCCATAGGGAATGGCACTATTAGGAGAGATACAGCCTTATTGGAGTAGGTGTGGCCTTGTAGGATGGAGTGTGGCACTGTGGGGATGGGCTTTGAGGTCTCCTATGTTCAAGTTACCTTCAGTGACACATTCTCTTTCTGATACTTTCCGATGAAGATATTCCTCTCTTCCTCCAGCACCATGTCTGCCTGTATGCTGCCATGCTTCCTGCCATGATGATAATGGACTGACCCTCTGAAATGTAAGCCAGCCCCAGTTAAATGTTTGCCTTTGTAAGAGTTGCCTTGGTTGTGGTGTCTCTTCACAGCAATAAAACCCTAACTCAGACAACAAGTATTGAGGTATATGAGCCTGTGGCAGCCTTTCTCATTCAAACTACAGCAGTGAAGAGCGAGTGTCTTCCTCTGTCACCCTCTACCTTATTTTTTTGAGACAAGGTCTCTTACTGAACCTGGAAACCTGGAGTTCACTAACTAGATGGACACTGAACTTCTGAAATCTCTCTCTACCTCCCCTTAGCACGCCTCTGTGATTTCTAGTTCTTCTCTCTCTCTCTCTCTCTCTCTCTCTCTCTCTCTCTCTCTCTCTCTCTCTCTCTCTCTCCCCCCCCCATTTCTATGTCTATTGTCTGTCTGTCATGTGTATATGTGTGTGCATGTTTGTGAGTATGAATGTGCTGTGTCATACCATTCCTTGCTTTTATTAAAGATTTATTTATTATTATCTGTAAGTACACTGTAGCTGCCTTCAGGCACCAGAAGAGGGCATCAGATCTCATTATGGATGGTTGTGAGCCACCATGTGGTTGTTGGGATTTGAACTCAGGACCTTCAGAAGAGCAGTCAGCACTCTTAACTGCTGAGCCATCTCTCCAGCCCCCATTCCTTGTCTCAGACAGGCTTACCACCGAGTTTGCAGGGCTAGTTCAAGCTTCTGGGGAATCTCCTGTCTCTGGCTTCCATCATGCTGTAGCAACTTCGGGATTACAGAAGTTCGCTGCTATGTCTGGCTTTGTGTGGGTTCTGAGAATCGAAATTCAAACTCTCACGCTTGCTTGGCAGTTGTCTTCCCCACTGAACCGTCTTTCTGTGTCCACTGTGTCCACACTGGATTCTAATGCCGGAGCTGGGGATCAAAGTCAGGTCTTCACGTTCGTACAGCACACACTTTACCCACTGAACCTCATCTCCCAGTCTCTGTAGTTATAGCTTTAAAAACAGTTCCCTTCCCTGTCCACCCTTCCGTTTCCATGTTAGGAATGGAATCCAAAGCCTGCTGTATGCTAAGCATGCACCCTGCTGTGAGAGCTACACCCAGCGGTGGCGCATTTTAAATGTTCTACTTGTCTTTCCTTCACTCTGTACATTTACCAGATCCTCTTAAGTAAGAAGACAGTGGCTGTGGCCTGGATGGTCCCGCATCTGTAGCACTGGGTCGAAAGAGTGAGGGCAGGCGGACATGCAGAAGAAGTAGGTTCTAGAAGCTTGCTTGTCTTAGGACAGCTGGCCTCTACTGAGCAAGGTGTTGTGAAGTCTCCAGGAGGCTGGATACCACAATCCAGCCTACAATCCTGATTGGACAAGCATGATAAGGGGATGATTGGCGGGTGGATACAGTGACTGAGCTTGAGGAGCAGGCTGAGTGTGAGAGCAAGAGACGCCCATAGGCCTTCAATCCCTGTCTCACTCTTCATAAGTTGAATGTGGGACATTTCATCTTAGGGATGGAAAAGACAGGACTCCAGTGAGGTAGGATTGGTTAAGTCCTTCTGACTTGACGTCATTTCATGAGTACAATTATCGACTCATTCTTATAAGATGTAAAAGTAAATAGTTATCTAAGAACAGAGAATAACATTTAGTGAAAAGTAGCAGCCCCCACCCTTTGGGGAATTTGTGTGTTATTCTGGCTCTAACTCCAAATGAGTAGGTGATCACAAAGCACATTCCTTTGTGGTCTGAGTATCAGCCTGTTTTCTGTTACTGTCATGGATAACAGGAGAGACTGGATGTTTTATAACGCAGCTCACAGTTCTGGAGGTTCAAGGGCACAGTGGTGGTATCTATCACCTTAGCTCTGGTGAAGGCACCATGCTGGAGTGTGGATGAGAGGGTGAGACCAGAGCAAGACAGGAAGCCAGAGAGTGACTGGGATCCCATGAGAACCACGCTCATCACTGTTGACACACACCCAAAGGCATGGGACCTTCTTATGAAGAACCATTGTTTAAAGCTACCACCGCCATCTTCTTACGGATTGAGTTCTAACATATGAAACCTTAGGGGTGGAGACCACGCTTATGCTCTACTCAATCCTAGCATCTCCAAATAAAAGCCACAGGTTCACTTGTTCATAATTTACTTCATATGAAATAACTGCTCCTTTTAAAATTAGACACGAAGATCATTTTGGTTAGCATAGCAAGCGCTTTGAAAAATCATTGCATACGTAAGTGAAATTCTCAAAGAATAAATTTAAAAATGTATTTAAAAGAAAAAGGATGGTATTAAATTTATGTATTAATTTGGGGGAAAATTAAATATTAGGAAGGTAACTGTCTTAGGGTTTTACTGCTCTGAACAGACACTGTGACCTAGGCAACTCTTTTTTTTTTTTCAAGTATAGAATAGTTTATTCAGGGAATGGAGAGGGGAGTTAAGAAAGTAGTAGAGGCAGAGAAAGGCAGAGAGAGAGAGTAGAGAGTAGAGAAGTAGAGGCTGGCTGTGAGCACGGGGAGAGAAAGGGGGGAAGGGAAGCAGGGAAAGAGCAAGGGAGGAGCAAGAGACCAAGAGCTGGGCACCATGACCAAGGCAACTCTTATAAAGGACAGCATTGAATTGGGGCTGGTTTACAGGTTCAGAGGTTCAGTCCATCATCATCAAGGCGGGAACATGGCAGCATCCAGGCAGGCATGGTGCAGGAGGAGCTAAGAGTTCTACATCTTGTTCCAAAAAACAAACTGGAGAAGACTGGCTTCCAGGCAGCTAGGGCAAGGATATTAAAGCCCATGCCCACAGTGGCACACCTACTCAACAAGGCCACACTTCCTAACAGCACCAAGCATTTGCAGACCATCCTAGTAACACAAGACATTAAAAATGATGCTAAAGGAAAAAAATCAAACTGATCGTAGGAAGTTTGGGTTTAGAAAGATATTTGAATGCCGCAGAGACACAGGACAGGGGGATGGTGAGAACCGTATGAAAAACACAGCCAATTCTCACATGTTTGTTACACTGGAGTCTCGGGAAAGATGCATAAGGCTCACGGAATGAAGAAAGGGCGCTGTGAGGAAGAGAGGGGCTGTGGAAACGCACGGGGTGAGCAAGCCACAGCGTGCTCTGTCTGAACATAGCTCTGAGGTTCATGGCTGCCGCCTCAGTATGTCGACTAACGCGTTACTGCTCACGGTTAACCGCAGTATCTAATGAGATGCCGTGGCAATGCTAGCTAGCATTTGGTGCAAGCATTTTGCTGTTCTGAGAAAAACCAAGTGGGGAAGCCTGCCAAGCTTTTAATTTACTTGGTTAATTATATTTATTCATTCAGTATTATTTATTGACTATCTTCTTTGTGCCAGATACCATGGATACAGCCAGCATCCACTAAGGGAGTTTAGTTCTGGTAGAGACAGATATTAAACAAACACAAAATAAGTATTTGATTAAACAAGATGGTTGAGAGCTTAAAAGAGCACGTGTCTTAGGTGGCCCAGAGGGAAGGCTGGCTGTGTGTGTGTGTGTGTGTGTGTGTGTGTGTGTGTACATACAATGTCAAGAAAACAAACAACCCAACAACCCAATCAAAAAATAGGCTCAGGAGAATTTGTCTGGAGAATATCTCAGTGGTTCAAAAGCACTGGCTTGCTTTTCCAGGTGACCTGGGTTCAATTCCCAGCACCTACCTGGTAACTCACATTCCTGCATTAATGTCTGCACATCACATGCCTGGTGCATGCAGGGGGCAGAACTGGGCATTAGATCCCCTGGGACTGGAGTTTGTGAGGCACCGTATGGGTGCTGGGAACCCAGCCCCTGTCGATCCTCCTGAAGAGCAGCCAGTGCTCCTAACTGCTGAGCCATCTTGAAAGAATTGGAAGCCTGTTTAGGAAGGGTTTGGCTGAGAGGGTGAGGAGCCTATTCCTAGAGAGTGACAACAGAGCTGCCAGGACTCGGGTGTGGCTCAGATGTGGAGATATGCGCATCCTTCACTAGTCATGAGTAGGTGGTGATGAGTGGGTCCAGCTTGTGCCTCAGTCTCTTACACTGCAGGCAGACGACAGAAGTGCAACACCTCGGTTCTAACTAGTACCGCTTGCCTGGTTTTCTGTTTCTGGCTTTGGCGCTCTCTTTCTCCACATCTCCTGTGTATTTTGGACACACATTCTTTGGAGTGTTCACTGGCATTGGTCCCTTTACACTCTCCTGCTTGAACAGGACTGAGGAGGATTCAGTCTCTTCTGTTGTAAAGACCCACAGTACAGAATCTGTCCGCTGAGGCGACTTCTATGTAAGAGTATGAGTGTGTGTGTGTCCTAGTTACAGTTCCTTCCCCATAGTAGAGATTTAAAGCATCAACAGGTGTAAGTTCCCCCTTCTGTGTGGCTGCCGACTCTTTCCTGTCATGTATTAATCAAAGATGCTCCTGCCATCCATCTGCCAGTTCCCACAGTCCGTAGGTCTGTGGTAATTCAGTGTGCTTTGCCTTCAACTGGGTGCTAAATCATCCTCAAACACCTTTCATTGTATCCTTATATTCTGCCAGCAATGTTATTCCTTACGCATATTTAGATTTAGCTCAGTAGGTCATTTGCTTTTGAAAAAACAAAGTGATAATTATGGTACTTTTCTTTTTAGTATGGGGACTCCAATACTCGGATTTTCATGGGCACATTTGGGTTACAATTTTTTAAGGTGGGCTCAAGAGACAGCACTAGGCTACAACTTGGAAATTGTATTTTGTATCTCAATAAACTGTTTTGCTGTGGTTACCAGGTGTTGTTGTGGGACTTGTGTACATTAAGGTGATGGAGATTTATTTGTGATGAGAGCCAAAAGACTGGAGACAGGTACTGGGGCAACCAGAGTGGAAGGATGTGGCAATTTGATGTTCTTGATATTAGTGTTCAAAGTTTACTAGTGGTACTAAAAATAATAAACAAAAGGAGCAAAAGTATTTCATAACATTGGTATTTTAGTTTAAAATATTGAGGAAAATGCCAATGACACTTTTCAAAAGCCCATAGCTTTTGATATTTTGATAGACTAGATACTCAAAGAAGGAGGCCGGAACATCTTAAGTTCAAGGCCTGTGTGGGCTAGAGTACCTTCAGGGCTAGCCTGGGTCACTAATCAAGCCCCCGTATTAACGAGAAAATGGGGTGAATAAAAAGACACCGAAAAATCAGAGAAAATTATGGAACAAGGGAAGGCCCCCATTACTTTTTGTTTTGTTTTGTTTTGTTTTGTTTTGTTTTTCCGAGACAGGGTTTCTCTGTGTAGCCCTGGCTGTCCTGGAACTCACTCTATAGACCAGGCTGGCCTCGAACTCAAGAGATCTGCCTGCCTCTGCCTTCCAAGTGCTGGGATTACAGGCGTGTGCCGCCACCACCCGGCCTCCCATTACTATTTTGACAATTTCCTTCCTATTTTTTCAGCATGCAAATAAATTCCAACCTAGTTATGCAGTTGAGGTCATTCTCTAGACTTGATAGTCTGAAATTTTGCCTCTCGTGAGCAACTTTTCAGTAGAGTGAGTCTTTGAAAGCTGCGTATTATGACTGTGCAAGCCACTAATCCCCGCACTACACCCCCATGCCCAGAACATCACAGAGGGCTTTATTTATTGTGAGTTAGCATTTAATCATATTATATAATCTTTTTATTATGTCTCTTGGGAGGTCCAGGCAAAGTTTTACTAGAGAAGTTCTGAAACTAAGCATTTCAGGTCTTTCTAAGCTTTCTGTATTCTGAGACCTATTATCCAGGTAGGCCCAAGGGAATGAATTTTTTTAGATATACAAGATTTGGGGTAGCAAGTTTGGTTTAGAATATCTGATGGCAGAAAAGATGACTGAGAGAGTTATCTTGATAAAATGGCAGCGGGGGAATTTGCTGAAGCTGCTTTCAAAACATGAATTCTTTGTACTGATGTAAGGAAAGTAAAGATCACAAGGTTTGGTTTCTGTATGAGTGTTCTGGGGGCTTTCCGGTTAAAAAAGTGTTATTCATTTGTACTAGACAAGTATGCTAAACATATGCCTGCAGATGCAGAGGAGAACGATTAGGCTTCCCTCTTCAGTTTAAGCTATAGAAGTTTGACCACCTGCCTGGTATTTTTTCCAGTTTCACAGGTTAACTTCCAGGCAAACATGGTTTTCAGCATCGGTATTACCAAAGTAAAAAAAGCCATGAAAAGAACCATTTCCTCCACCTTCCAAAGCACACCAGCGTCTTAGATGTGGATCTAAGTTGGTGAGACTAACTTCTGCTAGTTAGGAGAGCTATGAGTCAGATCTTACAGTGTGACTACCTCTTAAACTTACAATTCGTGGGATTCATAATCTCAGCCTTCTCACCCCAATCTTGAGTTTATAAAATTTCGACCAGGTTGTGATCATTTCTCCACAAAATGAACCTGAGGCATGGTTTTGAAAAGCGAAAACGAGTCTTGGGATATTTTTGCATTGCAATTTTGCAGGTCCTGACACATTTTTCCCATATGCAAATTATTTGAAATGGGCCATAAGTCCGCAGAAAACATGCAACACGTTCTCCCTCCCAAATGGTATCATAGCAAGGCAAAGATTGCTCAAACTTTAAGATGTGAAAGAATGGACTACAGTCTTTCATTAAAATGCAGTGTCTGGCCCCAAGAGTTCTGGCTGTCTTCAGATAGCCGCGTGTGTTTTCTAACTGCTTCATCAGTTCATTCTGTCATTTCATAGATACATTTTAAATACCCTTGAGGGAATTCCCCGGCCTTCTGGATAGAGCCCAAGAAGTAATCGCTCAGGTCACTGCTTGGCTCTTTGGATGCAGGTGGTAGAGAGGCGATTGGCTTCAGTTCCTAAATAACGGGGAGAAGTTTGCTTAGGAACAGTAGCACTACGCATGCGCAGCTGAATTCTCTTACGTTTTATTCTGTTCTCCCTCCTCCTCTTTTGTTTTGATTGATGGATTTTGTTGTTGTTTTTGATGATGATGATTTTGCTGTTTCATTTTTGTTTTTTGAGACACGATCTCACTACATAGTCCTGGCTGTCCTGGAACTTGCTCTACACACCAGGCTAGCCTTAAATTCAGAGGTCTGTTTGCTTGTGCCTCCTGAGTGCCGACACAAAAGGCGTGCGCCACCACTACCCAGCATGTTTTTAACGTTGACAGGGTCCAATTCTTTTGTTGTTATCTGTATGCATATTGGGTGGCGAAGAATTCACATCCAATCCAAATCATGACAAGTCATAAAGATCTACCTCTGTGTTTTCTTCTAAGCTTTGTAATGCTTTTGGTACACTTACCACTGACACAGCATCTTAACGGAAGTTCTGTGCACCGTGTGAGTAAAATTACAACTTTGTTTCACACGTGACCGTCCTAGGAGTGTTTTCACTAAATCCCACTTAGCTCTGTAAATAAGAACAAGAGTTCAGGGTCCTGAGAGGGTGTGGGTGATCACAGAGTCCTGTGGCATCGAGTGTCTCATGAAGACCTGCAGGAGTTTCTCTCAAGCTGGGTGGCTTTGTTCCAGCATAAACTCTTGGTGGCTAGCCACTGGGAAGGTTCAGATGCAGATGTTGCAGACACTTTGGGTTTGGTGCTGACTCTGGTTCCCTGTCACTTCCTACCTTGGTGTCCCTTCTCTTATGTCTTACTCTCACTCTGTGTCGCATAGGACTTCAACCCCCAGCACTGGCCAAGAATCACCTCCCTTTATTCCGTTTTAGGTCGAACAAAAGCCCAGCATTCAGTCCACTGGAGTGGTGCACGCCTTTAATCCCAGCACTTGGGAGGCAGAGGCAGGCCAAGAGACATAAAAACATACACCCACCTAAGAGGCCATCATGAATGTTCATAGCTACAGTTTTGATGTTTGCAGCCACATCACCCAAAAGGCGGTACAATCAGACTATTATTGATAGATGCTACATGGATTTCAAAGATATTTAGTAGTAGCAGTTGCTTTTTCACTTCTGACAAGGGCAGCTAAAGGAAGGGAGGCTTTATTTTGGTTCCGGGCTTGAGCCTAAGCTACCTCATGGCAAGGGGTGCATGGCTGCAGGAGCCTGAGGTCACACTGCATTTGCCCACGGAAGGGCGCTGCCCACGGAAGGGCGCTGCCCACCAGCAGCGGGATTGTTTCACCTCAGTTCAACCATGTCTAGAAACACTTGTGGTCATCCAGGAGATTTGCCTCCTATGTACGTAACTGTAAATCCCATCAAAGTGATATCAAGACTAATCATCACAGTAGCAGTGAAAGATGCCAGTCACATAAGGCCGGATGCTTTGTGATTCCTTCTACTTGGGAAGTGTGCAGAACAAGGAAAACCACAGAGACAGAAAGAAGATTAATGGTTGCTTAGGACTGGACTCCCAGAGGGTTGGGGTGTGATGATGAGGGTAGAGAGGCTAGCTTTTAACTATTAACTAGTTTTAAAAGTTGTCTTAACTAGGGAGCTGGAGAGATGCTCAGCGGTTAAGAGCACTGCTGAGTCATGAGTTCAAATCCCAGCACCCACATGGTGGCTCACAACCATCCATAAAGAGAAACGACCCCTCTTCTGGTGTCTGAAGACAGCTACAGTCTACTTACATATAATAAATAAATACATAAATAAGAAAAATAAAAAGGAAAACTGGTGAAGACCACCTTCAGATTTATTTAAAAACTGGTCTTAACTTTTAAAATACAATGGAATGTTTGTATCATCATAAAGGTCAAATAATCCTAAAATAGTTAAAAAACATTTTAACCAAGCAAACAGTCCTATATAACATTCTGGCTTGGTCTCAGACAAGATTGAGAATATCTGGAAACGAGCAGGATGGTAATCTTTCTGGAAATCATCTGTCAATATCAAGTTTCATAAAAAGACTTTGATAAGAATGGGGTAGCAGGGAGTTCAAGGTTATGGTTTTCTGGCAAGATCCTGCAGTATAATTGTATGATAATCAAGGCTGAATTCATGTACTAACAGCAGAAATGGTGTTCTTTCATGAATACATTCTGAAACCCTGCTAGTATTAAAGATAGAGGGGGAAATGGTCACACTGGTTTTAGCTAATAATGAGAATCACACTCATAAATTATAAGCGTTCTCTTCAACAGTTAAACTCACAGTATTCAAGAGCGCGAGAGCAAGCTGAAATAGTACATTGATAAATCAGCCAGTCGGGGCTGAGAGGTGGCTCTGTGGTTAAGAGCACTGGCTGTCTTCCAGAGGACCTGGGTTTGATTCCCGGTACTGACGTGGGTGATCACAACCATCTGTGACTGTAGTTTCAGGGGACCTGACACCAAGGACATCAGACACACACATGCTGCACAGATGCATGTGGAGACAAATAGCCACACCTGTAAAACACAATAGTAATTTGAACCAAAAAGCTTTACCTATTTTGTTTTTAAGGCTTTAAATTTTTTAAATTCATTCTTTTATATGTATATGTATTTGCCTGCGTGTATATCTGTGTCACACATGCGTGCCTGGTGCCTGTAGAGGCCAGAAGAGGGCCCTAGACCCCTTAGAAGGTTACAGACAGCCACGAACTGTCATATGGGTGCTGGGAACCGAACCTGAGTTCTTTGGAAGAAGAGCCAGTGCTCTTAACTGCTGAACCACCTCTTCAGCCCCAAGGCTTTTAATTTGTAAAGCCATTGGAGGAAGGTGATATGGCTAAATTGGTGACCTGAATTTGGTCCCTAGGACCCGATGGTGGGACAAAAACAAAAACAAAACCCCAATTCTGGCAAGTTGTCCTCTGACTTCCATATATGCATGGCCTCTATCCCTCTACCCCAACAAAATATATAATATATAATACATACATACATACATAATATATACATGGCTATATTTTTATTTTTTAAAATGTGCATTGGTGATTTTCCTGAATGTATGTCCGTGAGGGTGTTGGATACCCTTGATCTGGAGTTAGTCAGTTGTGAGATGCCATGTAGGTGCTGGGAATTGAACCCTGGTCCTTTGGAAAAGAAGCAACTACTCTTAACTACAGAGCCTTCTCTCCAGCCCCAATAACTGCATTTAAAAAAAAAAAAGCTGTAGCAATTTAAAATTTAAAGGCAAATGGTTATTCAAAAGATTTTGACATAAGATTTCAGTCTGTGCTGGGCTCTTCACTGCATGATTCTGTCTTCTTCGCTGCATTGTTCTTTGCTGCATGATAGCTGTGACATCTGAACAGATTTCTAGTCCCTCCCTCTAAGAGAGCTACAGCACCACAGAGGGAACTCCGGAGCCCATCTTGCCCAAGGTCCTGCATCCAATATAACTGTTCTGGGATAAGGGAGATGGTAGCATTCTTGCCCTCTTCTGGAGTTGACAGGAAACATCACCGCAGGCAGCCCCCTTACTAAAGCCGGCTTTAGCAGGCTGTGA
Source organism: Apodemus sylvaticus (assembly GCF_947179515.1). Lineage (NCBI taxonomy): Eukaryota > Metazoa > Chordata > Mammalia > Rodentia > Muridae > Apodemus > Apodemus sylvaticus. Next base: position 43,127,968 of record NC_067483.1, read on the forward strand.
GCATAAGTTATCCCAGTACTAGGAGGCAGAGTCCAAAGCTGGATCTCAGTGGTGGAGAGCGTACCTAGCATAGCATGTAACTGCCTCGTGTTTGATCACAACTACACGTTGCATAGGGAGGCTCCATTGGGAGTGGTGCTTTTTCTGCCTCCAGGCGTGACGTGACGGAGGGATGCTATCTTAGCAAAGGCCCCCCCACCCCAGCCCCGCACCGTGGTGAGGTGGCCAGCCACTGAATTTCTCCAGCCTGGTATTCTTCCTCTGCCTGGAGAAAGGGCTACTCTATTTTATAGTCACTGGGAGACTATTTCAAGCATTAACATTTTATAACTGTCTTAACTGATCCCATTCATCAGGTGTACAGAGAAACAGGAATTTTCCACTAACCTTTTATTTTGTTTCCATCTTTTCTTTCTCCCCCAAGGAAATGTCCTTTTTACAGGGAAGGATGTTAACAAGGATTTGATGCTTTTGAGGTGTTAAAGCCTTGTTTAAAAAAAAATTTTAATTTTAAACCCTGACTCAGACGTTGGGGACACACCTCAGGAATAGACAGAAGAGCCCACCCCCGCTGACTGGTGGGTGCCCTGTAAGACTGGCAGTTCTCACTGAGTTCATCCTCTCCGGAGCAAACTCCTGAGGCTTTGCTGATGGAACAGGAACAACCGGTTCCTCTGAGGGCCTCCTGGCCAGCCTTGCCTCTCAGCCCAGGGTCTCTCTCCTACAACAAATATTTACTGTGCGTTTACTATTTGTTAGATCCCCAAACTGCAGGCATGGACAGAGTTGACCAGGTCTTCACTCTTAGGTCTTAGAGTGACGGACAAAGCAAAACAAAACAAACAACAATAAAAAACAATAAAAACCAAACCCAACTGCAAACTCTCAATCAACAAATGCATCAGTATAGTAAGAGCCAGGAAAGAAAAAGAAGGGAAGGAAGGAAGAAGGGAGGGAGGGAGGGAGGGAGGGAGGGAGGGAGGGAGGGAGGGAGGGAGGAAGGGAGGAAGGAAGGAAGGAAGGAAGGGTGGGTGGATACTGGGGGCTCCCTTTTGTCTTCAGGTCTCAGATTCCCCGTGTCCCCAGCAGGGAGCTCACCCATTCAGGTAGAACAAGTGACTAGCAAAACCCAGGGCTCCTCCCGCCTCTGCCTGTCCCTGAGCAGCACTAAGATCCCAGGTACTTGCCACAGCCCTGTCCACCTGATGGGCTCATACAGTGAAGGCGTGACTGTAGTCTACTTGAGCAGAAATGGGGGTTTATTTTTAGTTGTTTGTTTTTTAATTTTGTTGAGTTTATTTTATTTTAATAACGTAAGTAATACAAAGACCAGCCACAGAGGCTGATTTTGTTTATTCTAGCGTTTCTCTTTTGCTTTTATCTTTGTTTGCATTGTGATTTGGATATACATTCCCAGAAGGCAGTTCAACTAGTGAGAGGGTTCGTTTTGATCCAAACTCCTGGGAAGAAATCTGAGGGGACTCTTAAGCCTTTCTTAAGCCTTGATGTGCATGCTCTCTGACCCCAGTTAATAGATGCTATAAGATTAGGGTTAGAGTTAGTGTTGGCTTCATCTAGACATAGTTCCTTAAACTTGAGGGTTTAGTGTCTGTCCGACTATGAGAGAATGCCCAGTGATGCTTCCTGTTCCTGGCTTACTCTTCTGCAGTAGCATTAAGCAATTTATGAAAACCTGGTTAGTTATGTTTTCTTTAAAACTTTTCAATTAACAATGCGGTCTTAATCTAATGTTTTCATATCCTAGGCATATGAAAATTGTGGCCGGGCGGTGGTGGCGCACGCCTGTAATCCCAGCACTCTGGGAGGTAAAGGCAGGCAGATTTCTGAGTTTAAGACCAGCTTGGTCTACAGAGTGAGTTCCAGGACAGCCAGGGCTACACAGAGAAACCCTGACTCGAAAAATCCAAAAATCCCAAAAAACAAATAAACAAAAAATTGCATGTTCTTTTCTAAATTAGAAAAAAAAAAAGATGGAAGGCATTCAAGGACACTGCAGACTCTGCTTCTCTTTCTCTTTTTTTTTTATGTATATGAGTGTTTTGCCTGAGTGTATGTATGTGTGTCATATCTGTGCCTGCTGCCCTTAGAAGTAAGAACAAGACATCAGATCCCCTGGGACTGGAGTTACAGATGGTAATGAGCCACCATGTGAGGTGCTGGGAACTGAACCCAGGTCCTCTGCAAGGGCGAGTAGTGCTCTTAACAGCTGAGGCGTTTCTCTGGCACTAGCTACTGTACACTTGATGGTCACAGTGGCTGTGACTACCTGCACGATCCTGTCAGTTACCTCTCTCCCGTGTTCCTATAAACAGTCCCCCTCAAACTCAATGGGACACACACACTCACACAGAGACACACATGCATGCATGCACTTGCACTCACACACATGCACATGCATGTACGTACACACAGAAAGGCCTGAAAATGAAGGGTAATTAGTTGGTAGGAGAAGAAGGAACTGCAGAACAGGAGGAGGACAAGAGTAGAAGGTGGGGGTAAGTAAAAATACACATATACAAGAATGTACTAACGCAACCCTCTGTGGCCTGTCACTATTAGATCCCAGTAAAGCATCAGGGTGTGTGAGATGGTTCAGAGTTGTTGCCAAACCTGGGAGCCTGTGTTGGAACCCCAGGACGCACATGGTAGAGACTGAGAACCAATTCCTGCAAGTTGTCCTTTGACTGCCACACAAGCACGCGCGCGCACACACACACACACACTCATTCACTCAGCCAATATAATATTAAAAGACCTGAGCACACCTTTTAGACCTTTTGCAAATATTTCTTTGTAATTATTTTTGCAATATTTCTTTTGTAAACAAGTTCTCATTTGTTCATATATATGTATATATCCGTTTTTGAATAATTCATTTATGTGTATTGGTGTTTTGCCTGTGTGAGGGTGTTGGGTCCTGACCTTGCAGACAAGTGTGAGCTGCTATGTAGGTGCTGGGAATTGAACCTGGGTCCTCTGGAAGAGCAGCCAGTGCCCCCAACCACTGAACTCTCCAAACCCTCTATTTGTCATTCTTAAAAAGACTTGACTTTTGACTGGACTCAGACTTGGAAGTAGAAGACCCCAGCGAGGTCTCTTGAAGTCTGCTTCCGGTGTTCTTCTTTCCTTCATTCCCGTGGCCGGAAGTTTGGCCACTCTGCAGGCCCCGCCCATTTCCCTTAGTGTGTTGTTCCTTCAGAACCCTACTTTGGCGCTGGTGCTGCAGGAGTAACAAGCCCCTGGTCCCTGCCGGGGCCTCGCTCGGCTCCTGGGCTTCTTGAAGGGTTTTCTGAGCACATCGGTCTTTAGAGACGTTGAAAACTGTTGTTTCTGCCAGCTCTTCATGCCCTGGCGGAGGAGGTACAGTGGTAGCTGTCAGTCTAGGAACTTCCTCTCCTTTAAAAAAAGATTTGTTTAATTTGTATGAGTGTTTTGCCTGTGTGATATGCACACATAATGTTAGCATTCTGTCTAAAAACCACCCCACAGTTACCTGGCAATAGCCAGGTAGGCTATAAAAGGGGCTGCTTGTCCCCTCTTCTCTCTCTCTCTCTCTCTCTCTCTCTCTCTCTCTCTCTCTCTCTCTCTCTCTCTCTCTCTCTCTTCTCCCTACCTACCTACCTACCTCTCCTCTCTCTCTCTTGCTTCCCTTTTCTCCCCATTCCCTTCCCCCCCTCTCTCCACGTGGTCATGGCCAACCCGCTCCTCTCTCCTTCTCTCTGCCTTTCTCTGCCTCGCCTCTTAACTCCCCCCCCCATGTCCTGAATAAACTCTATTCTGTACTATAGTTGTGTGGCTGGTCCCTCAGGGGGAAGGGAGGCCTTGGCATGGGCTTGCAGAGGCACCGCCTTCCCCCACACCTCACCACACCCCCATAAAACATATTTTTATATTTCTTTCTCTTTTTATAAACACATCATGGACACATCGTGTACATGTCTGGTCCCTGTGAAGGTCAGAAGAGGGTGTCAGATCCTCTGGAACTGGATTTACAATGGCTGTGAGATACCGCGTGGGTTCTGGGAATTGAACCTGGGGCCTTGGGAAGAGTAACCTTCACATTTGAAGGCTAAGCCGTCTCTCCAGCCCCGCCCTTCCTCCCCCCCATAACCAAGTTGAGGGCACTCAGATTGGCACCCACACGATACATTCTGAACAGACTTGTGCTCCTTCCCTCCCTCCCCTTCTTAGTGCAGATATTTCTATATGGGCACATGGGGTCAGTTTATTTGTATGAATTCTTAGTTATTTAGAGCCAGGTTTTACTATGTAGCCCCACACATACGCACAATCAATCAATCAATCAATCAATGTGTGAGAAATGTGTGTTGTTGTTATCAATCTGGCATGTGCCGTTTGTACCAGTCACCTTTTCTGTGTGTCATGAAACACTAAGACAGCTGGCTCACAGGGAGGACACTGCCTCGCTTCCAGAGCCTCCAGTGTGTGGTCTGGGCCTTTGTAAAGCAGTGTTTCATAGTGGGAACAGGAGTCCGAGCAGAGCTACCCATCAGTGGAAGCGAAGGAACCTGAGGAAGGGTGGGGTCCTGATCTCCTCAAGGGCACCCCAGTGAGTCACATCTTTCCATCCTACCACATCCCGGCTGCACAGTATGCCCTTAACATGTGGGCCGATGGGAGCCGCTTAGCCAACTTTCTAGTTCTTTATTCATACTTTAATATACACGTATATTATTTTTAAAAGGAGGGATATAGTCAAGTTTATGTTGTACCTGTACTTTGTAGGTTAAAAATACACACACATACATGTATACACACACATGCATATACACACACTCTTATACATGTACACATACATATACACACACACTCTCAGGCACATACAGATCCACACACATAAACACTCATACATCCACAAACACACATAAACACACACACTCTCACACATATACATATATACACACACTCTCAGGCACATACAGGTCCACACACACTCCTAAATACTCATATATCCACAAACACATACACACATAGTACTTTATGAACACATTTACATTGCCACTAAATTTGTTGTAATTTTTCTCCGCTGTTTGTTTGTCTACAGTGTGTAGAGCTTATGGAAAATGTTAGAAAAGGCATCAAAAATAAACTTAAGACTGTTTCAAGGAAACCCACTAAGGGAGTGGTTCTTGGTATAATGTCACCCACATTGGTTTTTCTCGAGATTGCTCTATGTCAGTGTTTGTGATCCTTCTGGTTGAGAACATCCTAGACTGTGATCTGTCTTCCTGCTGAAAGCAGACTTGGAACAGAAGCCATAGAGGACTAGACAAGCTCACATTCAGATGGGAAACCATTATAATTCTGTTCCTGAATAGGGAACCTGTTATAATTTGATTGTATTAAAATTTTAGCGGTTGCATCCTGTCATGAATGAATGAATAGTCAATTAGAGAACTTAAAACCTTCTGTCTCGGTGGGTTGGGTGGGGTGATGCATGTTTTTAATCCCAGTACTCAGGAGGCAGAAGCGAGTGGATCTCTGTGACAGAGGGAAGGAGGAGAAAAAAATTAACGAACAGCACAGGGAAAGATACTTTGCACTAGAAAACAGCTAAGATGTAGACTACTGGCCGGGCGGTGGTGGCACATGCTGTTAATCCAGGTACTCAGAGACAGAGGTAGGTGGATCTCTGGGTTCTAGACCAGCCTGGTCTACAGAGCAAGTTCCAGGTGAACCAGGGCTGCACAGAGAAAGTCTTTTTTTTTTTTTTTTTTTTTTTGGTTTTTTGGAGACAGGGTTTCTCTGCATAGCCCTGGTTGTCCTGGAACTCACTCTGTAGACCAGGCTGGCCTCGAACTCAGAAATCCACCTGCCTCTGCCTCCCAGAGTGCTGGGATTACAGGCGTGCGCCACCACCACTGTCCAGCTGAGAAACTGTCTTAATAAAGTATTGCTGTTGTGTTGGAGCTGAATGATACTTACAAATGTTTTCTAAGAAATTCTCAAAGCTGTTATTTGTTAAAGCTCATTTAATTTATCTTGCTTTAAAAGTTTTGCCTCTAAAGAACCAATCGATTTTTTTTTTAAAAAAAAAAGAATGATGCTAAGAAATATGCTTACTGCTATCAGTATTTATGAGCGAGAGATCTGTGTACCAGCAGGAGCAGAGTTGGCTTTGGCTACCCAGTGCAGGCCGTGTCCAGTGTCCACTATTATGGCTTTGGCATGACTGCCTGCTATCATCGTTCAACTGTTTGTTGATTGAGTAAAAATGGAGGGAAATTTTGTTAATGGTCTTAAATTTAGAAAAACATCCTGGTTGTTTAGTGCGACCTTTGTAAAGTCCATCATTTGCTTCTGACATGGAGGCAACTGACTTGATTTAAAACTGAGGATGTTCTAAAACATCCTAGAAATGCGCCTGTGGAAGAGACAGCAAGATGGTCACCGACTCTGGGAGTATTTTTTAAATTGGGAATTAAAACTCATTTCTTTCGGAGAATAAAATTTAGAATTAAATTGTCTCTTTACATAGTCTGACAATATAAAGTATATTTACTGTATATAGCTATAACAATACATGTCATGTTTTCTTTTTCTTTTTTTTTCTTTTTTTCCTTTTTTTTTTTTTTTTTTTGGTTTTTTCGAGACAGGGTTTCTGTGTAGCCCTGGCTGTCCTGGAACTCACTCTGTAGACCAGGCTGGCCTTGAACTCAGAAATTCGCCTGCCTCTGCCTCCCAGAGTGCTGGGATTACAGGCGTGCGCCACCACCGCCCGGCTTCATGTTTTCAAATAGTAGCTATGGTCATTTAGGTAATAATAGTCTCAACTTTTTAAAAAAAAATTTACCTTGGCAAATTGTTTCTGAGCAAAAATTTGTCTTGCTTGAAATTCTGTTTTTGTTTGTTAAATAATTGCTGATATCATTAGTAGTTGAAAGAAATAAACGAAGTTCACCATTTATAAAAACAAGGAATTCCACTTAGACACTTTCTGCTCAGATTCATTCCCTGGACTTTAACCGACTTCTCTTACAAAGCTCCCAGGTTCTCCATCCTTAGGCAGGGGTCTGAGGTAAACGAGCAGTGATTACAGTCACCCAGCCCTCCTACAGAAGCCCACACACGGACCGCCAGTTGTACAGTTGCCAAGGATGAGCTAAGGGTTTCAAGCTTGCTAGACACGAATTGAGCCTCATTCCAAGGCTGAACTATGATTATTACAGATCTTAGGGAGGAAGGGGAAGAAACAATGGAAGGAAGAACTCAAGGCGATTTCTTACTTATGTGCAAAAGACATTCTAGACCAAAAGGGCCCCGGTGCCCAGCAAAATGAAAACGGACTTACATAGTGGCCTCACGAAGCCGGAGACTAATGAGAGACAGCTTTAATACCTCAAAACGTCTATGAGGTAGTAATTTATACATGAAAAATCCTGTACTATCAGTTGCATATGAGGGAAAAATAAGGATACCCTCAGATATGTGAGGTAGGGACTTTGAGTCTCATTCACCCTCTGGCAAGAAGCTGTTGATGGAAGTTCTTCACCACAGAGGAACGAGTGCCCGGAAGGGAGCAGCAAGCCAGTGGTGCCAGCCTAGCCACAGAAAGGACACACATTCACACACGTGCTGTTGTAGAAAAATCCTTAGCTATATAACATCCCAAACACCAGCCAGTAGCAACCCAAGTCCACTTCTTACATATATTGGGGAAGGTATAAAACTATCAGCACACTGTTTTGAAAGGGAAGAAAAGAGGAAGGAAGGAAACGGTCAGCTAAAAAAGCGGAAAACGGGTGCTATCAAGATGATTCCAAGGTTAAAGGTGCTTGCTGCCCTAGCCTGCCAGGCCTGAGTCTGATCCCTGGGATCCACATGATAAAAAAAGAGAAGCGACTCTTTCGAGTTGTCATCTGACGGCCACATGAGCACGGAGGTATAAGACTGTGCCTGCGCCCATGCCTGCACACACTATATACATGTATATTATATATGTGTATACATATATAATTAGTATGTATACACACTATATGTTATATATTTGTATATACATACTATATCTATTATATATTTGGGATTTGGGATCAAAGGCATGCAGCAGCACCATCTGGCTAAAAAAAAATTTATTTATTGGATTTAGTTTTTTTGAGACAGGGTTTCTCTGTGTAGCCCTGGTTATCCTGGAACTCACTCTGTAGACCAGGCTGGCCTCAAACTCAGAAATCCGCCTGCCTCTGCCTCCCAGAGTGCTAGAATTATAGGCTTGCGCCACCATCGCCCAGCAAAAATTTTATTTATTATCTAAGTACACTGTGGCTGTCTTCAGACACATCAGAAGAGGGCATCAGATCTCTTTACGGGTGGTTGTGAGCCACCATGTGGTTGCTGGGATTTGAACTCAGGACCTTCGGAAGAGCAGTCAGTGCTCTTAACCGCTGAGCTATCTCTCCAGCCCCCTAAAACATTTTTTTAAAGACTGAAAAATAATGAAAAATGGAAACCCTGTCTCAAAAATTTTAAATAACAACAGTATGTCAATTTAAATAATGTATCACTCACTTACATGGATCTAGGTATGACTGACATACCCTAGAGACCGCCTTTTACAATAGACATTGGATATCTCAAGGCTGTGGTGAATGTCATACTTAATATCCTGTCAAGTGCCTGCTGTGGTAGAGGGCACACAAAAGTATTTTTCTGAACATTCTAGAGCCAAGCTAGAATCCCGGTATCTCACAACAGTAACACAGAATGTATTTCAGCCCAAAGGATTCTGAGTTAACGGATGTATCCTGGAAGGCTCACAGCGTTAGCTACAAAGGTTTTCGCAAGTAGCTCAACATAGGCTGATGGAACCATTATTCTGTGTCCTTTTAAATGACAAGTTCTACAGACAACTTGGCCAGTGAACTTGATGCCACTTACTGTCCTAAGCTATTAGGATCAGCTGCTCCTGAATTCAACACTCACAGGCAGAACCTACATCAGCTAAAGGCTGATACTTAGTCATTCAGAGTAACTGTTACTTAATTTAACTCTGAAGTAAAACAAAGAGAAGAATCCAACAAAAGCCTTCTTTATTCCCCAGAACTGAATGTTCTTTCCCCTGCTGTAAGCGGAATGTTATACTACAGCTTTGGGAAGAGTGACTAATAGCTGGGATTTGAGACAATTTAGTTACTATTTATGGTGTAGAGAGGTGAAGGCTTTCCACTGCAGAAATCTACATTATCCTCAGCTGCTCACAGTGAAACAGAACAGATTATGAGGTAGAGTGGGCCTATGCATTTGAAACCGGTTTCGATCTTCAGAGACTTTTGGTTGAGCACAAAAAGTCGTCGTAGCCAGACAGGGTGGCACATGCCTTTAATCCCGCAGAAGCAGGTGTTAGAAGCATGAGCTCCTATGGTTGGTCGGTTTTATCTTTTAAGGACAGGTAGGGGCTGCCAAGACAGCTCAGCAGTTGAGAATGTTTGCTGCTGTTACAGAGGACCCGAGCTGAGATCCTATTACCCACATAAGACGGCTCACAACTGTCTCTAACTTCAGTTCGAGGAGTTATGGCATCCGCAGACAACCCTCATCCCACCCCACCCCACCCATAGATGGCACACACCCACATACACATAAATTCAAGTCTAAAAAGGGGTTGATCAGATGAAACTTTAAGTTCATCTCACAAATCTACTATTCTGCACCTGGGGAGTTTTGTGAATAGACATCACAGCAAATTTAACACCGGGTATGTCACGTTGCGCAGAGTCCCTGAATTTGGTGCAATGGTCTGGAATTCTGAGTCAAATAACCCAGGCCACTGAAAAGCACTCAGTGTCTGGGACGAGTGAGATCCTCATGACATGTGAGGGGGAGAGGTTGTTGGGCCAGCTTAGTAGCTTTATATGCGAACTCTGCCCCTCCAAAACTTTGCTTCTGTTTCACAAGTCATAACTGGTGCATAACCTAGCAAAGGAGGTTTTCAGTAGGTCATTGCAATTACCTAGTGGATATTTGTTTACTCACATGATCCCACAAGGCTGTCGGTTCCCATCAGCCACTTGTCTCCGCTGTGATCTGTTCCCACTGACAAAATGAAAAGGCACACACAGCTGTGCTCCTTATCTTCTATATGTAACTGGGAGTTAACAACCCCAGTCTTCTGGGAAGTTCTCAGAAACACAGCGGGTTGTGAATTTCCGCTAAAATGTTAAATTATTTTTTCAAGACTCAGATCAATGTATAGGAGTGCCCTTCTAACTGCTAGTGAAGGTCTGGATTTATAATGGTTGCACTTCATGGGTAAATAGCGGGCCCTGGGGCCTGAAGAGCTCAACAGTTAGGAATGTTTGCTGTTCTTCCCATTACCAGAGTTTGGTTCCCAGCAGCCGCTCAGATTCCCAACTACTTGTAACTCCAGCTCCAGAGAATCCAAGGGCCTTCTCTATTTTTATAATAGAATGAGGGTTTGTTAGATGTAGATCTCATAGTCTTTACTTCAATAAGTAATGCCAAACATAACGGTTTACCAGAGGGACTCATACTGACTGCCACCCAGCTCACTGCTAAGTCACAGGGGACTTGGGACTTGACCAAAGACCACATCTGATTTAACTAAATCAACATTTCTTATTCTGCCACTGACAAGCCAAGGCCACTGCAAATCTATGGCTGTGTTAGTGTGCCTCTCTGTGGAGAAGTTTTGATTCCTAGAACCCACTGAATACTCAGTTTACTGCTCTCTTGAGCACTGCCTGACTGTACCTCTCACACTTCCATTACCAAGGTCTCCAGCAGCAACCCAAAAATAATATAAGATGTGGAGTCCAGGGCACCCGGTCCAATCGGCCACATTCCAGCTTGGCGGCTTAACCCTTCTGTGCTATGACTTAGTTTCTGCCAAGTTGACCGTGCATCCTAGGTGGGAGAGGTGAGGCATAGGTGCTTGGAGCCCTGCCCTGTATCTAGACACTGTGACTTACCAGCGTAGTAGCTCCTTCAAGGGCAAGGTTGGGGTTTTGTTCATAACTCTGTCTTTAGTGCCTTGACATAGAGTAGCTACTGAAAGATAAATAAGATGAATCACTAGTTATTCAGTGACATTTTCAGGTCCGTTAGTGTTTGATCTTACTGTGACAGTCATTTGTACATCAATTGCCTTGTCCCAAAGACTACAAAGTCCTAAACTCTTTACAAATGCAGTTGACCTAATCCCCACACCAACTCTTAATCCCCACACCAACTCTGCTCCATAGGTACAGTCATGATGTACATCTGTAGACAATAGGACACACGAATGAAGACATGTAAGCAGCCGGGCAGTGGTGGCACATGCCTGTAATCCCTGCACTTGGGAGGCAGAGGCAGGTGGATTTCTGAGTTCAAGGCCAGCCTGGTCTACAGAGTGAGTTCCAGGACAGCCAGGGCTATACCGAGAAACCCTTTTTTGAACAAACCAAACCAAACAAACAAACAAGCAAACAAAGACATGTAAGCAAGTTTCCCCAGCCTGGGTGACTTCTGAGTGCCAGAAACAGGACTGGAACCCCGGGCAGCTTGCTGGCTTTCAGAGTCTACAGCGCTAGCTTCTGTTTGCTTCTAAGCAATTCCTGCTGGTGAAGTCTCACAGCTGTTTCCAAACAGCCATAGCCCTGGCTGATCTGGAATTTGCTGTGTAGAGCAGACTGGCCTAGAAGCTCAGAGATCCACCTGTCTCTGCTTCCCGAGTGCTGGACTAAAGGCCTGCCCCACCATGTCAGGCAAAAGCTCGCTCTAATTGTTTTGTTACTGGTTGTTTGTTTTCTTTTCTTTTCTTCTCTTCTCTTCTCTTCTCTTCTCTTCTCTTCTCTTCTCTTCTCTTCTCTTCTCTCTCTCTCTCTCTCTCTCTCTCTCTCTCTCTCTCTCTCTCTCTCTCTCTCTCTCTCCTTGCCTCTGAAGGGTTGATACTTTCTAGAACTCTCTCCAAAGCCTTCTTTTATACTCTTGGTGACTGCCAGTGTTAACATCCATCTGTACTTTGGGGGTTCCAAAATCCATATCCCTTCCAGACCTTGTCTCAAAGGCTCACAACAACACGTTCATACACAAAATGTAATTTTTGTCACCTGTACTGCCTTAATGTTTCTATTGCTGTGATGAAACACCATGGCCAAGAGAAACTCAGGGAGGAAAGGGTTTGTTTCACGTGCACTTTCATATCACAGCTCATCATCAGAGGCAGACAGGGCAGGAACCTGGAGGCAGAATCTGATTGCTTACTGGCTTGCCCCCCTTAATTTGCTCTGCCTGCTTTCTTACAGCACCCAGGACCAGCAGCCCAAGGGTTGCCCTACCCACCATGCACTGGGTCCTCCCACATCACGAGTCAAGCAAATTACCCACGAGCTTGCCTACAGCCTGGTCTAATGGAGACATTTTCTCAATTGAGCTTCCCTCCTCTTAGATGACTCTAGCTTGTGTCAACTTGACATTAAAAACTAGTGCCAAGCAGTGGCGATGCATGCCTTTAATCTCAGGATGACAAAGGCAGGCAGCTCTCTGAGTTCGAGGCCAGCCCAGGGGGTACACAGAGCAACCCTGTCTCAAAAAAAAAAAAAAAAAAAAAAAAAAAGTTGGGCGGTGGTGGCACACACCTGGAATCCCAGCACTCTGGGAGGCAGAGGCAGGCAGATTTCTGAGTTTGAGGCCAGCCTGGTCTACAGAGTGAGTTCCAGGACAGCCAGGGCTATATAGAGAAACCCTGTCTCGAAAAAAATCAAATCCAAAAAAACCAACCCACCCCCCCAAAAAAGAAGAACAAAACAAATCTAGGCAGCACACACTCCAATAAACATGCACATCTTTCTATTTAATTCTCTAGGAAAACAGTACGATTCCAAGCGCATCACAAAATAATCAGAAACCCCAGAGTCACCTGTCCCTTGGCTCTGTCTCACGTTGTAAGCATCCATGCCCGGTGTACACCTTCTAAACACCTCAAATTCCCACAACTGTATCCTTAGCTTTGATTCTCCTACAACTGTACCACCACCTTTCCTCTAAGCAGGCTCACCTCAGACCACTGCTGGGCGTTTGCTGACTGTTCTGACAGGGTTTACCAGGCACGTGCTATGCCACAAAGCTACATGCTCAGCCCCGGTTTTATATTTTATCACGTCACTTTCTCAGTTAAAATTCTTCAATGACCGCCACCGCCCCCCTACTCCCCCCCCCCCCCCACGGCTTAAAGAAGAGCTGTGCTCTTTCTCTATAGTTTTACCCACTCCCCTTCTCTCTACCAGACTCTGCGCCCTGGTGCTTCTGAGCTCCCTGCAGGTGGTAGGCGTTCTAGATGCGAGCCCGACTCCCACCCGGGCCTCGGGCTTCTCTCCTGCACTCTTTCTCTGAAATGTTCTTCCTCGGGTGCCTCTCTGCTCACCCCGCCTCTTCTTTCAACATCAGATCTTCAGAAGCAGTTATCACATCAAATGCTCAACCCAGAGGAGGCAGCCAGCCACTCACTAGATTTAACTTCCTGTGCACAGCCTACTCTTTTCCTCTGGAAAGATTGATATGTGGTTCACTGTATGACTAGCTCCTGTAAACATCTGTGTGTGTGTGTGTGTGTGTGTGTGTGTGTGTGAGTGTTGCATGAACAGGAGTATGTGGGTGGATGCACAGGCACGTGGAGGCCAGATCGGGATTTGAACGTCTTTCTCTCACTTTCTACCTTGTTGCCTAGAGAAGGCTTCTCATGTACCTGAAAGCTGGCTAAAATAACTCAGCTGGCCATGGGACTCTCAGAATTTGCCGGTTTCCACTGTCCCCAAAGCCTTAATTGCTGGGGTTACAGGCACTATGTGTAGTTGACCTGGCTTTTATGTGGGTGCTAGGGATTCGAACTCATATTTTTGTGGCTATAGAGCCAAGCTTTTGCCTCAGAGCCATCTCCCCCTCGATATTTCTTCTAATCTATCCGTTGAAAGAATGTTCATTTATTGTGCTTGAAGCTCTGGCCTTGATCCCCAGTACTCTATAATATAAATTAGGAGTAGTTACATGCCTGTAATCCGAGCACTCAGGAGGCTGACGCAGGACCTTGTGTTTAAGATTGGGGCCCTACATAGTGAGACTGTCTACATACGCACGCACGCGCACACACACACACACACACACACACACACACACACACACAACACACAGAGGAGAGAGAGGGGGGGGGGCTTCAGGCTTCTTCTTGATTACTGTTATTTTGTAAGTAAGACTTATTTAAAGTAGACTTTTGTTTTGTTTTGGTTTTTGTTTTTATTTTTTCGAGACAGTTTTTCGGTGCAGCCCTGGCTGTACTAGAACTCACTGTGTAGACCAGGGTAGCCTTAAATTTGGAGCACCATCTCCCAAGTTCTGTGATTAAAGGCCTATACCTCTACTGACTAGCTTAAAGTAGACTTATTTCTAATGGGTTTATTGTATGTATATTTTATAGAGATATACATAAATAATAAAAGTCTTGATAGTTATTATTTTCTTTCTCAAGCCCTCTGATTTCTTTCAGATTTTTTTTTAGAGATTGATTTATTTCATTTATATGAGTAGAGTGTAACTGTCTTCAAACACACCAGAAGAGGGCATCAGATCCCATTACAGATGGGTGTGAGCCACCATGCAGTTGCTGGGATTTGAACTCAGGATCTCTGGAAGAACAGCCAGAGCTCTTAACTGCCGAGTCATCTCTCCATTCCTCGGATTTTATTTTTAACTGTCCTATCACGTGCGTGTTTACCTCTTTAAACATAGTTCACATCCAGATTCCAGTTACCCATGGTTAACCCTGGTCCAAAAATATCAAATGAAAAATTACAGAAATAAATAATTCCTGACCTTCAATTGTGTGCTACTCTATGTAGTGAGATGAAATCATTTTAAACAAAATCAGTTTCTTACGAGTAGGATGTTTTGCCTGTATGTATGTCTGTGTTCCACACGCATGCCTGATGCTTTCAGCAGAGAGGGCGTCAGATCCCCTGGAACTGAAGTTACTGATGATTGCCAGCTGCGATGTGGATGCTGGGAACTGAACCATGATTCTCTCTGGAAGAGCATCCAGTGCTCTTCAAAGTGTTGTTACCTCTCCAGCCCCATTGTGCTGAGATCTTGGGCCATTCTGCCCTGGACTCGAATCCTTCCTTGGTCCAGCATACATACACTTCAGGAACTACCTCCGAGAGTCACTTGGTTATCCTGGTTGTCATATCCTGTCATGGCTTGTGTAAACAGTCTCCTCTGAGATTAAAACATTGCATTCTGCAGGGGAATTCCTTAAGCAGGGAAGATACCTTGAGACCAGCGTACCATGGCTAATAAGATAACATACTTAAATCCTTATTCAGATACTGTCTTCTGGATTTACAGTAGTATGATTTAACACCTGAGATGCACTTGGCCTCACATGGATAATGGTGGTGTGTTTTTCTAGCTTTTCAGCCGTGTTTGCTTCTTCTGACTTACCTCTTCCTTTCTCATGCATCCAACTCAGAAGCCAGTGGCCCTCCTGCGAACATCTTTGTGTAGCCCACCCCTGTTTACTCCCTTAGAACTGGGGTGAGAAAGGGAAATTGTTTTATTTTAAAAGATGAGCATACAGGCTCTCAAAATGGCTTCTATTAGTTGAAAAGATATCCGAAGACCTGAGTTTAATCCCCGGAACCTACCTGGTAGAAGAAGAGACTTCTGACCTCCGTGTGTGCACCATTCAGGATGCTGGAGGTTTCCAAGTTGAGTATAGCCTTGGCTACATATGAACGTATAGGCCAGTGAGATTCTGTTTCAAACATTTTCTAAAAAGATTTTATTTTATGTATGGTGAGTACACTATAGCTGTCTTTAGACACATCAGAAGAGGGCATCAGATCCCATTACAGATAGTGGTGAGCCACTGTGTGGTTGCTGAGAATTGAACTTAGGACCTCTGGAAGAGCAGTTGGTCCTCTTAACCGCTGAGCTGTCTCTCCAGCCCTCTAATACTTTTTTTTTTTTTAATTGGAGGAAAGAAAAGCATAGGTTTTGTTTGTTTTTATTGTGCTTGTTTTTGTTTGGTTTTGCAGCACTGGGAATCACTCCAAGACTTCAAACAAGCTAGGCAAGTTCTGTCCCCTGCGTTAGACCAGCTCTGGCCTGCTGAGATAGCCTCTTACTGTGTAGAGTTAACAGCCCCTCCTGCACAAAATAACTAAGATCATAGGGCATCCTTGTGTCTTCCTCTAATTTTTTTTCCCCTTTTAACAATATGTAACTAGTAAATACAGATTTAACCCATTGTTCTAGCTGCCTACTGTTCTCAGGGATAAAGACATCACGATTTATTCAGTCATCCCTTTGTCAAAGGGCATTTAAATGAGTCTAGTTTTCTGCCTCTTTGCCCAGAGCATCAAGAACAACTTCAAATGTACAGACATGTGCATTGATGGTTTTGTTTCCATGAGATGTACCTCCATCAGGAACTATTTATACAAAGTAGGTTGGAGCATGATTTCTTACAAAAATAAAAAGTATACAAGATACCACACAGTCAAAGGAATTCAATAAATGATGCAGGGTGTGGTAGAACATTCTTGTAATCTCAGTACTTGAGAAACTGAGGCAGGAGGAAGGACCCAGGCCAGCCTGGGCTCCAGAATAAGACCTTGTCTCAAAAGAAATAAAAAACAAAGACAAACCCACAAACACAAATGAAAAGTCAAAAAAAACCCCAAAAAACCAGAAAATGGTAATAATATCTGACTATGTGGGTGCCTAGCAGTCTTTGATGCAAAAGGTGTTTCCTAGCAACTGGAAGGTACACATCACTGAACGAGAATTCATAAGCAAAGAACAGGAGACAGAACCTGGTCCATAGCTTTGGGGTTGCTCTTACAAAGCCCATTTCCTGTTCTGGTTGATAGATTGGAAGGGAAGCAGAGTTATTTGAAGCACTGTTAATGGACTCTGAGCCGCTGAGCCTGAGAGCTACCCAAACTTCGAAGTGATTGGTATGTGGTACTGGAGACTAACAATGAGAACTGGGAGTTCAAAACCTGCAAGAGAATTAAAGCTTAGCTGAAGTAGAGAGTGTGTGTCACCCGAGATGGCTGTGGTGATGGTGGGATTCCAGCATTCGGCCAGCTGAGGCAAGAGGCAGTAAGACTGCAAGTTCCAGGCTAGCCTGGACTGCATAGTAAGAGGCTATCTTAGTAGGCCAAGAGTTGGGCTAATGCTATGGTCAGAACTTGCCTAGCATGTTTGAGGTTCTGGGGTGATTTCCAGTGCTGCAAAACTAAACAAAAACAAGCAGAATAAAAACAAGCAAACAAACAAAAACCTGCGATATGCTTTTCTTTCTTCCAACTTAAAAAAAATTATTTTAGAAACAGAATCTTGCTGACCTATATTTTCTTATGTAGCCAAGGCTATTCTCAACTTGGGAACCTCCAGTCTCCCGAATGCAGCGATTACAGGCATGAACTAACATACCCAGCTATAATATGCTTTTAGTAAGCCTGACATTTATATATTAATTTTTATTTTGTTTTGAGACAGAGTCTCATATAGCCAAGGCTGTCTTTAAAGTTGCTACGCTGCAGCCGGGCGGTAGTGGCGCACGCCTGTAATCCCAGCACTTGGGAGGCAGAGGCAGGCGAATTTCTGAGTTTTAAGGCCAGCCTGGTCTACAGAGTGAGTTCCAGGACAGCCAGGACTATACAGAGAAACCCTGTCTCCAAAAACCAAAAAAAAAAAAAAAGAGAGAGAGAGAGAGAGAGATGCTGTGTTGCTAAGGATAGCCATGGGCTTCTGCTCCCCTTGCCTCTGTCTCCTGTGTGCAGGAATTAAAAGCATGTTCCGTCACTCCATTTTATCTGGTTTATGAGGGGCTGGAGATCAAACCCAGGGCTTTGTCCATGCTTGACTAGTCACTGTTGACTCAGTCAACCTCTAACTCCAAAAAACCTGAGTTTTCAGGGTCTCACCAATTGCATTAGCTTAAGACCGGAGACTTAAAACCATGGATGGGTTTGTTTTAGGCACTAAAAGAGCATTATATGAGGAGCCAAGCAACCTCAAAGTCACCTCCTTGCAGGAAAGAAAGCTAGCAATGCTTATGCTGCCCACGTTGTTGCAGGGTCACAGTAGGGAGTTATTGGAATTGTGCATTTTAAGCACCACCGAGAATGCTATTCATATGTTAGCTTTATTTTTTTTTAAGATTTATTTATTTTATAATATGTAAGTACACTGTAGCTGTCTTCAGACACTCCAGAAGAGGGCGTCAGATCATGGATGGTTGTGAGCCACCGGGTAGTTGCTGGGATTTGAACTCAGGACCTTTGGAAGAGCAGACAGCGCTCTTAACCGCTGAGCCATCTCTCCAGCCCTC
Source organism: Apodemus sylvaticus (assembly GCF_947179515.1). Lineage (NCBI taxonomy): Eukaryota > Metazoa > Chordata > Mammalia > Rodentia > Muridae > Apodemus > Apodemus sylvaticus. The sequence continues at coordinate 43,146,341 of NC_067483.1, forward strand.
ATTAGTGTTATTTACATGGCTCTTTACTGAATACAGCTGTAGGCATGCAGAGCCACTGTCTCGCATACTGTATCCATCACCAAGAAAGAACATGTTATCACTTCAGAGAAACTTTGTCATGTTGTGGAACTACAGAATCACAGTCATAAAAAACAAACAAACAAACAAACAGACTCATTCCAGTCACTGGTTTATCACAGCACTGGCTTAGTGGATTTCTGCAACTGGGAAAACAAGAACAGAGCCTGCCTTGGTTTTCAAGGAGGCACAGACAAGCCAGACTGAGATGTGTTTTCCCCTTTCCCTGAGGTTGCTGATTCCTCCACAGATTTCTGCGTGGTCTGTGGAAACCACAGTGGGGGGAGGGGGGGTTGCTTGGTTTACATTGTGTATCTGTCAAGTGAGAGAATAAACAGAGACACCTTGAGATTGAAACTGCCTGTATCTAAAGTCCTCCCTTTAGATCCTCTTTTCAAAATGAAGAGTTAAAAAACATTATGATTTAAGCAGGTAATTGAGGCAATGCAGTGAAGAGCTCTGACTCTCCCCTCATAGTCTACTCAGTTTACTAGGGCATGAGGGAAAACATCATTCATTCACTCATTCGTTCATTCATTCTCTCTAGCTCTGTTTTTGGAGACAGGGTTTCTCTGTGTAGCATTGGCTGTCCTGGAACTCACTCTGTAGACCAGGCAGGCCTTGAACTCAGAGATCTGCCTGCCTCTGCCTCCTGAGTGCTGGGATCAAAGGCCTATGCCACCTGTGCCTGACCCATGATTTTTCTCTTATTCCTTCCTTTTGAGAAACCTGACCTTGTGAAAATTCTATTTAAGTTATATGAATGGCCACAGATGAGTTATTTGATTTCCAAGCTATAGATTTCATGTATACAGCCTGGGTTTCTAATATGGAAGTCATAACAAATACTGTGCAATGATCAGGAAGTTTTATTTACTGAGAAATTCATTTATTGCACACAGTATAATATTCCTATTTCATCAATAAAATTCGAGGGACCTGAGCGTGGTGACCTGACTCAGTGTGTAGAAATGCTTGGTCTTAAACCCAGTGACCTAAGTCTGACTCATGAAACCCTCATGGTAAAAGAAAATAATTATTATTCTATGTAGTTGGGATACTGGTTTTATTTTCTATCACCAAAGAACTGAATAGGACAACCAGTATAAGTGATGTGCTGGTGTGTTATCATATAAATGCTCAAAGTATAATTTCTAATGGTGAAAAACGGGAAAATAAACGGACCTTGATGAAGTATGTCTTCTTTTGTCTGTTCCTAGGAAAGTTTATTTCAGGCATTTCCACGGGCGGAATGATTAGCGCTAACAGCTTTCCCCTCTCCGTTTTATTTTACAGGGTCTCTTCATCTTCCTGATATATGGGGTGTACAACCTAGAGGTAAGTCTGCTTGGACTAGCTCAAGGCTGACAGAGTGAATGAGAGAAATGACAGGTTTCTTATCTTGATAACTGTAGAACAAAGTTGGCTTTCATGTGAGTGTCCCACTGCCCTTCATGCTTGGGCTGGCTTATGTGCCATCCCAGCTTACTATTAAACACTGACGTCCCAAATACAGGGACAGCCTCATTTCTCACTGGCATTGACTAATATTTTATGACTGCCTGAAGTTTTTGAATTTTCAGTGTTCAACGCTTAGCTATACCTGATAGTTTCAGGAAATAATTTAAATGTAGTTGCATGGGGTTAGGAAGGTACAACGGCTCATGAAACTACTCATAAAATAACAGTTTTAAGGTTTCCGGGCAGGCTCAGAGAGGCCTCAGAGAGGTGTTGATAAATAATAATCGCTATGGTTTTAATTGCAAAATTTCTTAGGGAAGTTATTGATTTATTTAAGAAAACACACTGTGTAAATAACTATTCTCCAGATCCTTTTATTAAAATATCTGTGATGTATAAATATTCCTAGGAAAGTTGATGGTTTAGATTTTTGCATGTTCCCTATGAATCCCTTTTAAACATTATTAGGCACTTAGTATTTATTTGGTTTTGTCGGTAGAACTTTTAATTTCAAGGCTTTACCTACCTGATTTCCCCCAACTGAATAAGGAGCAATTTCCCAAATGTCTAGGCATTCTATACTGGAGAGGCGGGAGAGTGGGGTATGTATCCTACTAGAGATTAAAGTTGGGAACGATGGCCAATATTTTACAAATGAGGCTAGTTAGCATCCAAAGCGATAAGCAAATTCAGACAACTGAGAAAGTACGTGGCATTTAAATACCATCTGATGATGAAGCGTGTGTGGGCGTGTTTTACAGGACAACTGCACCTGGGATTACACGTGGTTTCCTTTTGCTGTAGCCTTCAGGTAGGCTGGCAGTGAGACAACTTTCTGCAGCGGTACCTCCTCTACGGCAGTCCCAAAGGCTCTTTCAATAAAGGCAAAGACAAGCATTTTTGCTGTCCCCATTCAGAAAGGAAGGAGTAAAAGCTATCTGTAATCAATACCGTTACGAGCTTAAAGTTTTCGGACAGAATCACAAGTACCTTAAGAAATCCTTTTCTAGGTTTGATTTTGATTCAATACTTGGATTGCAAACACTAAAGTGAATCAAATGCCAATGTGCAATTCTCATTCTCTCCACCTTCCCCAACCCCTTTCTCTGCGGCTCCCACGCCACGCTGCAACAAGCTCTCCGGGCGTCCCCCGACTTCCCGCCCCTTGGGTTCCACCTCCCGAGCGTCTTTTCCCCAGAAACCCTCAGCCACTTTCCGCCCCTCGGCAGAGCCACCAATCACGTCCCCTTGCTGCGGAAGACCCTCCGCTTTCGGCCTCTATGTCCCCGCCCCTCCCACCTAGCCCCCAGCAGCTCCGCCCAACCGCCCCCTTGATTGACAGGCTGGCCAGGCGGAAACTGAGGCGCAGGCGCACAGAGCTCGCAGAGCTCCCCTCTGGTCCGGTCGAGGACTTCCCGGCAGACACCGCGCCGCGGCTGCGCAGAAGCGGGGAGGCTTTTAATTCCATTGTGGAGAGGACGGCGTTATTTTTATTAACTGGAGGCGACGGCGGCTGCGGCGGCGGCGGAACCCGTAAGTGTGGCCGGCGGGCCGGGACGGGCGCGGGGGCGGCCAGGAAGGCCGCGGGGTCGAGCGCGCCGGGCCGGAGGCGGCGGGGCTGCGGACGGGAGCCGGGCGCGGTGCGGGCTGGGCGGCGGCGCGGCGGGTCCCAAACGCTGCGGTGGTCCCGGCCCGGGGCCCGGCCCTACCGCCGTTCCCCCTCTTCCCTCCTCTCCCTCCTCTCCGCAGCCAGGCCTCCTCCGGGGTATGAAAATCGGCAGCGGGTTCCTCAGCGGCGGCGGCGGTCCCGGCAGTAGTGGTGGTAGCGGCTCCGGCGGCAGCTCCGGCAGCGGCGGCGGCAGGAGAGCAGAGATGGAGCCCACCTTCCCCCAGAGTATGGTTATGTTCAACCACCGGCTCCCCCCGGTCACCAGCTTCACCCGGCCGGCGGGGACGGCCGCCCCTCCCCCGCAGTGCGTGTTATCCTCCTCTACCTCCGCAGCCCCGGCCGCTGAGCCCCCCCCTCCGCCAGCCCCGGACATGACTTTCAAGAAGGAGCCGGCCGCGTCAGCCGCGGCCTTCCCTTCGCAGAGGACCTCCTGGGGATTCTTGCAGTCCTTGGTGAGCATCAAGCAGGAGAAACCTGCAGATCCCGAGGAGCAGCAGTCCCACCACCACCATCACCACCACCACTATGGGGGGCTGTTCGCTGGGGCTGAAGAGAGATCACCAGGCCTAGGAGGAGGGGAAGGGGGGAGCCACGGCGTCATCCAAGACCTCAGTATTCTCCACCAGCATGTCCAGCAGCAACCAGCCCAGCACCACCGCGATGTATTACTGAGCAGCGGGAGCAGGACTGATGACCATGGCAACGAGGAGCCAAAGCAGGACACTAACGTCAAAAAGGCAAAGAGGCCAAAGCCAGAATCTCAGGGAATCAAAGCCAAGAGGAAGCCAAGTGCATCTTCCAAACCTTTGGTTGGAGAGGGAGAAGGTGCCGTCCTGTCCCCAAGTCAGAAACCTCATATCTGTGATCATTGTAGTGCTGCTTTCAGGAGCTCCTACCACCTGCGGAGACACGTCCTCATTCACACAGGAGAAAGACCTTTCCAGTGCAGCCAGTGTAGTATGGGTTTCATTCAGAAGTATCTACTGCAGAGACATGAGAAAATTCACAGCAGAGAGAAACCCTTTGGATGCGATCAGTGCAGCATGAAGTTTATTCAGAAGTACCATATGGAGAGACACAAGAGGACACATAGTGGAGAAAAGCCATATAAGTGTGACACTTGCCAACAGTATTTTTCAAGGACTGACAGATTGCTGAAGCACAGGCGCACGTGTGGTGAAGCCATAGCAAAAGGAGCCGCTAGTGCAGAACCTGGGTCATCAAACCATAACAGTATGGGTAATCTGGCTGTGTTGTCTCAGGGAAATACAAGTTCTTCAAGGAGAAAATCGAAGTCAAAAAGCATAGCTATTGAAAATAAGGAACACAAGACTGGCAAAGCAAATGAATCACCAATGTCAAACAATATAAACATGCAGAGTTATTCAGTGGAAATGCCTACTGTGTCGACCAGTGGGGGCATAATTGGCACTGGAATAGATGAACTACAGAAAAGGGTGCCAAAATTGATCTTTAAGAAAGGAAGCAGAAAGAACACAGATAAAAGCTACCTTAACTTTGTGTCACCGTTACCAGACGTAGTTGGGCAGAAATCCTTGTCTGGTAAACCAAGTGGCTCACTTGGCATAGTATCGAATAATAGCGTGGAGACCATTAGTCTTCTCCAAAGTACAAGTGGCAAACAAGGCCCCATAAGTAGTAATTATGATGATGCCATGCAGTTTTCAAAGAAGAGAAGATACTTACCAACTGCCAGCAGCAACAGTGCCTTTTCTATCAACGTAGGACACATGGTCTCCCAGCAGTCCGTCATCCAGTCTGCAGGGGTCAGTGTTTTGGACAATGAGGCGCCATTGTCACTTATTGACTCCTCAGCTCTAAATGCTGAAATTAAGTCTTGTCACGACAAGTCTGGAATTCCTGATGAGGTTTTACAAAGTATTTTGGATCAGTACTCTAGCAAATCAGAAACACAGAAGGAGGATCCTTTCAGTTTAACAGAACCACGAGTGGATTTACACACCTCAGGAGAACACTCTGAATTGGTTCAAGAAGAAAATTTGAGCCCAGGCACCCAAACACCTTCAAATGATAAAACAAGCATGTTGCAAGAATACTCCAAATACCTCCAACAGGCTTTTGAAAAATCCACTAATGCAGGTTTTACTCTTGGACACGGTTTCCAATTTGTCAGCTTGTCTTCACCTCTCCACAACCACACTTTGTTTCCAGAAAAACAGATATACACTACATCTCCTTTGGAGTGTGGTTTTGGCCAATCTGTTACCTCAGTGTTGCCATCTTCATTGCCAAAGCCTCCTTTTGGGATGTTGTTTGGATCTCAACCAGGTCTTTACTTATCTGCTTTGGATGCTACACATCAGCAGTTGACACCTTCCCAGGAGCTGGATGATCTGATAGAGTCTCAGAAGAACTTGGAGACGTCGTCAGCCTTCCAGTCCTCATCTCAGAAATTGACTAGCCAGAAGGAACAACAGAAAAATTTAGAGTCCTCAACGAGCTTTCAGATTCCATCTCAGGAGTTAGCTAGCCAGATTGATCCTCAGAAAGACATAGAGCCTAGAACAACGTACCAGATTGAGAACTTTGCACAAGCATTCGGTTCTCAGTTTAAGTCGGGCAGCAGGGTGCCAATGACCTTTATCACTAACTCGAATGGAGAAGTGGACCATAGAGTAAGGACTTCAGTGTCAGATTTCTCAGGGTATACAAATATGATGTCTGATGTAAGTGAGCCATGTAGTACACGAGTAAAGACACCCACCAGCCAGAGTTACAGGTAAGGTCTGAGAGTGACCAGGCTGGGAGTCTAATGTAATTTTGTTTTATTTTGAGAACACTGCCATTGGAATGTTTCTACACGATCCTATTAAGAATAATGTAATGCCCTTTCAATGCAACTTTTCATATTTAGTTTATTTTGTTAGTGTGATTTTAGCTCTGTTTGTATTATGATTTTTAATCAAAATCAATAGATTAAAAATAGTTTGACATTCAAAGTGACAATGTTTAGCAATCAAATTTACATGTATAGATTGTCAGGGAATAGCCCAAAAGTTTTAAATGCAAAAACAAAAAAAATAAAAAATAAAAATAAAAAAAGTACAGAAAAAAAAAAAGAAAAGAAAAAAGGAAAAAAAAGAAACTTTGTTGCTAGGATTAAGGTTATTCTAATTGCTTTACTCTCAGGAAGTGTAATAACGCATGGGAATTCTGTACGTTATCACCGTAATGGAATATCCAATTTACAAATAGTATGATACGCATTTCATTGTTTAAGTTAAGGGATCTTAAACATTTCAAATTGCTCTTTCTGGGCTGATAGAATATACATTTCATCATTTAAGTAAGGGATCGAAAACATTTCAAGTGCTATCTTCGTCTGGGCTGATCCAAAATTCTGAGATTGTTGGCTACCTATATTTTGTTGCAGCTTTTAAATGTACTCCAAACTTCCAAACCCAGATTCATTCCAGATTGGTAGAACAAATATTCTTAGATCTTTGATCAAAGCCTGGAATGATAGCTTTAATAAAAGAGGAAAAAAAGCACCCTCTTTATCCACCTGTAACAAGGCTGTAATTCCATTAAGTGATTCTGTGAATGTCTTATCTAGTACAGTGTTAAAATTAAAACCCAAGTGGTTGGTTGGTTTCAGTATTAGAAAGTAAGTTCAATTCACATAATCTATTAAAATTTGGGGTATGCATTATTCATTATACATGGCCTAAAAGCATTCTCTCATTTATGCTATTATGTACCACCTTCACTTCTGGTTTTTGGTACTTGTTCATAACTTCCTCTTAAAGTTCTGGGCCTTCTTGTTCCTTCTCCCTGTCTTGATGGTTTCAATTTTAGAGTGATTTATCATCTAGTTGATAATTGATTATGCATTTTATATGTCTTACGACATACAAATACTAAACAATAGGGTAAACATCCCTGACCTTTTTTTTCTTTTCTTTTTTTTTAAACAAACCCAATACAGATTTCCATGTACACGCTATAGATGTCAAAGGGTTGTAATCCCACCTGGTGGCATAGCTTGTGTAACAGATAAGAGTGTGTATTTAGTAATGACATCAGAACTCTGTGAAATTGCAGCCTTTAATGTACATTTTGAAGGGGTGTATTAGTCAGTATTGTACAGGGATCTTGTAAAGTCATCAAAACTTGCTATGAACGCTAATTGCCATTTGAAGCTACTGATAGGCAGTGGCTCTGCTCTAAACCACTTTTTAGCAATTGTATTTTTTTCCTGATTATATTTTTTAATGTACTTTGATGTTTATGCTGATGAGTTTTTATGTACTTTTGGTGATGTTTAGTCTTATGAACTCTTCTGACGTCAGAAAAGTACCACTGGTTGTTTGCAGTCTCATTGTGTAATCAGCCTACCACAGGCTTCCATGTATAATAAAGTAATTAATATTGTGCAAGTGTAAAACACTTCTGTTATAAAAGCAGTGTTTGGAAAATAAGAAATTATTAAAAATGGTTACAAAATACTAGTTAATTCCCTTTTCCCACCTTCTACCTTTTAGCTTTAGTTAGCTAAAGGGTACCAACTTGTCATTGAAAGATTTTTAGAAAATGTGTTTAATTCTTTTAATACACTCAGTACTAAAATGTCTGTCTTATAAAGTGCAGTAAGTTCTATTGGGTACAGAGACAAGTGTGATCAAAGATGGAGAGGACCTTTACCCCTGTATCTCTTAAGCTGTATGATTTCTCTCCCTCTCTTTCTCTCTCTCTCTTCTCTTTTGTTTTATACAGGTTTTGAATTTCTTTAACTTTTATTGTGTGTACTGAATACTACATATGTATTATTCTGATTGTTTGCTCTAGTTTACTACCAATAAAAGTCCTGTTAATCACAACATTTAAGAAAGGAGATATCACTTAGTCTCTGTGGATTACATTTCATAAAATATTTACATTAATAGTATAAATTGTAATTTAGGAGCTTGCATTTTTATTGTATTTATAATGTATTTTGTCTTTCTAGGTTTATTTAAAAATGCATTGGATATTTTGTTTAAGGTACACAATAATATAAAGAATAGAAATCTAATGTAAATTACATGTTGAAACTAGGCTAACCATCCTAAATATTAGGGAGATTATTTATTGAGGCTTTATTTTAAATCATATCGAAATATTTTTGGCTTAAGGTGTTATAGATCCTTTTGCCTCAAAGGGTTATAATAAAATTACAGAATGATGGATTAAAATGGTCTTGAGCATTTTTAGTTAAAAAAAAAAAAAGGTAAATTGTTGTTAAAAGGTTAGGAAATTGAGATACTAGCTATTAGAAGGAAAGGTAAGATTGTGATATAGAAGATGCAGTAAAGGCACTTGATATCACTTAAAAGACAAGCTGACCATGATGACACACACCTTAAGTCCCAACACTGGGGAGGCAGGAGCAGGTGACTCTCAAGGTCAGCCAGGGCACAGTGGAACCTTGTCTAAAAATTCAAAAACAAAAAAAGGTTGAATATATCTTGAGATGTTAAGAAAACTGCTTTAGGTTTAACTGTACAAATATTGATGGAATAGAAGTGAAAACACAAAAGGGTAGAATGCAGATTGTATGTATATGTGTGCTATGCATAATTTATAGTACTACGTAAGTGTGGGCCTGTTCATTAGAAGGTAATATAGTTTGTTTTGTCGTAGTTACTTGTTTGTTTCTTGGAGTCAAATGCCTAAGGGAAGTTTCACGAAATCCAGTTACTTGATTTTCTGAACAGCTTGATTCCCCAGATTAACTGTAGCAGATAAGAATTTTCAAAACCCACTTGCCTGCCTTTTTGTTTTCTTTTATGGGCTGTATATGAATTTGATTGTTTAATATCCTTTGTTTTAAGATATTAGAGTATGGCCTATGAATACAGGTAATTCAGTGGATAGAGGTCTTGCCCAAAGCCTGTGGGTTGGTTCCATCTCTCATACCAAGTAAACCATCTTCTCTGGACTCCTGTACTACGCACTAAAGAGGTAGAGGCATCCAGATCAGGGTCATCTCTGGCTACATAAGAGGGTTGAGGCCAGCCCAGGCTACTTGAGACTATTGTCTTAAATAGTAAAAAGGCATTAGGTATGAAGTCGTAAGTGATGTTGTGAGTTTCTGATGCACTACATTAATTCAGGATAGAGACACCTTCAGCATTAACCAGTATAAACAACTACCTCAGATTTCATGTATTGCACTAATTAGGGAGAAGTTCTTGTCCATTTTAATATTGTTTCCATTCCTGATAATCAGCATTTTATAATTATCATTTGTATGGTGACCTTTAAGCCTGGCTAGGTGACAGTTTGAGCAACTACCCTCAGAAAGACATTTGTGGCCCTTAACCTCTAGTTTCCATAGGTTCTTGTTAGAAGAACTTAAAGAAGGGGGATTTTTTTCAACTACAAACTATTTTTAGAGTAAGACATCAGGCTATCATTTTCTGAGTTTAATGGTCTTCATGTTTTCTGTTGCTAAATAACAATAGAATTTAGTTCTCACAACAGTGTGGGCCTGCTAGAGCTGAGGTGGGTCCCCAGCTGCTCGAGGTGTCAGCAGTGCCCTGTAGCTCTCCTGATTGTAGAGAAATGGATCTGGGCACTGGATTATCTGCTTGGACCCTCTGAGATACTAGACTTCCTGATGGATTTTGAAGGAAATTATGTTCTGGCTTTTTTATCTCATTAATTTATTGCTTAGAATGTATACCATTGAAGATGGCACCTTGGAAATCTATTATCTTGCCCTTAATTTTAAAAAATAAAACTAAGGAATTTGAAACTACTTAGTTTTTCTTTTTGAGGGCATACAATTTCAAAATCTTGTTTTCTTGGTTGTTTTGTTTTGTTGCTTTAAATATTTAAATGTGAGTGACTTACTAAGGTTCTAAATTCTTTGTAGCTTATACAGTGAAATACTACCTGACAGTTCTGGGTTCACAGATTGTTGGAGCCCACATTTGGTAGAGCCTGTGCCTCCCTAAGAGCACATTAGTGAAAATACATCTGCTCTTAATTTACAAGGCAGTCAATAAGCATATATCTTACTTACAGACATATCTTACTTATGGACACATTAAGAATCTCTTCCTTAGAAGATGCCTATATACCTAAATTTTATTGTGCAAATAAAAAGTTAATGCCAGAAATGTATCTAGTACAAATTTCTTCATCTGCAGTTTATTTCATCGCCACCAGTGGAAAGCATTTACATTATATAAAGCCTTGGAGTTCAGTGACATGGCACTCAAATAATAAGCTGTGTAGAACTTGAAGTTTGCACACTTGCTCATAACCACCCTGCAAATGCCCAGGCTTGACTGTATTCCATCAATAAAAGTGTTAGCCATTTATGAAGGTTCTTTAGTTGTACAAAACCAGTACGTGGACATGTACTGACAGATAAGCAAGCAAGCACAACCAGCCCATATCTCTTTATGTAACAAGAGTAAGACTATCCTCAACATAGCCCACATAATACTAGCTGGGCTGAATACTGTGAGAGAGAAGACTTGAAAAGCATGCTATATTTTGAAATGGGTCATTCTTAGAAAGTATATGTAATGAAGTAGATAAGGGGGAATGTTATACTCCTAAGGAGAAGATTGGTATTGTCTCTGTTTATAGAGAATAAAGGAAGTGTGGGTAAGGGTCAAGTATTAAGTGGTATCTCCTAAAATTAAGAAGAAAAGGAACAGGTTTTGAAGGAGCAAAGGGAATAGAAATTTTACCACAAGATTAGTAGGGGAAATTATCCAAAAGGGTAACGTGGATCTTTGGAAATTCGTTGTCATTTAGTTCAGACTAATTGTGGTACTTTGGTTTGTTATGAACTTTAGTACTATTGTGGAACAATTAATAAATAACTCTTCACAGACAGCTGTGGTGAACTTCTGTTTACATTCCCGATCTAGAAAAAAAAACGACTAACCTTTGTGTTTATATATTCAATCTGTTCTTTGTAACTCATGACACAACTTCCATTGGTAAGAATTTTAAAGTAACTTGTTTTTGCAGAGTCAGTCAAAAGTATTGATTATATATGACCAAATAAATGTGCATAGAATTTAAGAACTAAGATTACAAACTTGTAATCCAAATTTCTACCCAACAAAAAGGCAGTTTACAACTATACTGTATAAATGCATAATGCGTTATGACAGTGGTTTTGAGTGGTTACAAACACTTGTAATGTCTTAATTGTTTTAGTTTTGTCTTGAAGAATGTTTTTAAATCTTAAGTTGTGACTAGTTCACTTGTGTATTTCACTGTTTATTTTGTGGTACTGGAGATTGAACCAAGGTCTAGCAATGAAGTTGGCAAATGCTCAACCAATGACCTATAACCCCAGGTATATTCTACTGTAACAAAATAGTGCCATACAAGAATTATTCATTGGAAAACCAAAGCTTAGGCTGGGATCTAAAAAGCTGGGCATAGTAGCCTACACCTTTAATCCCACTACTCAGTAAGTAGAGGCAAGTGGTCTTTGTGAGTTTGAAGCTAGACTGGTCTACATAGTGAGTTCCAGGGCTGCATTGTGAGATTTTCTCAAAGCAAGAAAAACTGTTTTGTATGAATGCAATGTTTAAAATCTCAAAAGTGTTACTTTCAGGCTGAAACTTTAGAGAAGATTGCAAAACTAAGATCAGCAGCATTGCCATGTTGTGTTTGGTCATGGGAAATTTTGCCTCTTCCTACAAGAAAGCCATGAGCAAGCGTCTGAGAGTTCCCTTTTCACAGCTAATGGGAACTACACATGGGTGTCACTGTGGGTCCCCGTGAATAGCCAGCAGCTGATTGGTTTATGAATTGAGCTGGAAAGCCTTTCTAAGGATCTTAGTGTCCGATTTAGTGGCCCAGAACAACTAAGCGCATGGTGTGGCTTAGAGGACCCGAGAAGTCAGTCCTAGCTGCGGAGCAGCTTTAACGGCTCTTCACATCGGTTTCTACGTTTAGTCTAAGTCTTCCAGCAAGGCATGTTGTGCTTGTAATTACAAGACTTGGAAGGGCGAGACAGGATTGCCTAGTTTGAGGCTAGCCTAGTCTATAGTGGTTACCCTGTCTCACAACAAAAGCATAGCCTTTCATTTTGCATCTTAAAATTTGAGTTAGGAAAGAGTATTGTTTGTAAGAAATTTTGATTTTTAGATTTAGGGAGTAGCTGCATGAATTGTGTTGAATTATCTCAGATAAATGCCACTAAGCACACGTGTCTTCCACAGCCATGTGCAGTGTGGTTGGTTACGTGGCCTGATCATTTTCCCTGCTAGTTTGGTCTTGAAAGGTTTGTTCTAGGAAAATTGTGCGGGGGTAATCCAAAGTCATTACATCATAGTGTTTTCAATGGCCGCCTATTTTTAATCTAAAAATAGGTTATGGCCACACTTACTGGAATACTTTTCTGACATATTAATGTGTGATCTTCGGATATGGCTCACCAAACATTTTTTTAAACTGTTGAGACAGATTTGTCTCGATGTGGCCAGTTAAAAAGGATCCCAGGGATATTAATATTAATGGATTATTTATTATGGATTCCTTTTAAAACTCCAAGTTTTGAATTAGATTCATTTGGAAGACTGGTAATAATAGGAAAATGGACAGTGGGTTACTGCTGATGAATTACAGGTGAGCTCTTTGAAGATTAAAATGTACTGGAGACTCGTAGCCTGGCCGAGTATGTTACACACATTACAGTTTCTTCATTTTGTTTACCCTTTGGTCCCGTTAAACCACTAAATTAGCTGGATGTGGTGATGCACACCCTTAGTCCCAGCACTTGAGAGACTGGCCCGGGAAGATCATGACAAGTTCAAGGCTAGCCTGAGCTCCACAGACTCTTATGATGATGGTGATGAAAATACTTTTGCTTTTAAAAGTCTGTCAACTCATTTACAAATGTAACTGAAGTCTTCTACTATGTGCAAGTAAAGTTTTATAGAGATTAGTTATATAATGAAATAATGTCAAGACTTCCCATGACATTCAATTATGGAAGTAATTTTAAAGAGTTTCACGTAAGAAATAGACATTCGGTTTACAATTTAGTACGAAAGGATGGCTTTGGATTATGTTGTCACTCGTTCGGCTGAGCCAATTGCTCCATCTGGAGCTACAGAGTGAAATCACCTTTGAATAGCTTGAAAGTACTGTTTGTTAAAATTGTTCAGCACTGAAATAGCTTTTGGGATTTGGACTGAATGTGAGAACAGAAATCCAAATATATATGACTGCCTTTGATCAGTGATGGCTTATCCACCCCGGTGAAGAGTGATTTAGATGAGTGTGTTATCTCACTTCCTCAAGGTAGAACACAAATTCCCCAGGACTGAATATCCTTTTTTTAGTGTGTTTTTGGATGAGATCGTATAGGAGCAGATAGTGGGGACATTGCTCCAGAGTAATGAGATTAATGTGTGGAACTGTCAGGGCTGTAATTAGAAAGGGAAGTTACGGGGCTGGAGAGGTGGATCAGTGGTTAAGAGCATTTACTGCTCCTCCGAAGGTCCTGAGTTCAAATCCTAGCAACCATCTGTAACGAGATCTGACTCCCTATTCTGGAGAGTCTAAAGACAGCTACAGTGTACTTTAAATAAATAAATCTTTTTAAAAGAAAAAAAACGAAAGGGAAGTTGGTCTGTTAGCCTGACACCAACCACTGCTGGAAGCTGACATGAAAGGAGCTTTTGGAACAGCTCCTTTCTGGTGAGCGTGCCTAGGAAACTGAGCGTCATCGAACTGACTTTTTTACTTCTCTGGTCACATTAGTTTTAGCAGTATCTGGTTTCACTCAGATACCAGTATGTGGTTTCACCACATCTTCACAGAGGCTTTCAAATGCCTAGCATTTGGGGTTTATAATAAAATGTAAATCAAAAGAACAGTCTTTTCAAGAAAAGTATTTTGTCTACATTAGCTATATAAACCAGGCTGGCCTTGAACTCAGAGATCTGCCCACCTCTACTTTCTACTGCATATATAGCATATATACACATGTATATAGTGTATATAGTTAGATCATAATTCTGGGCATAGTGCTTAATAGAATGTCAGTTCCAGGATAAAATTAAATAATTTAAGGATATTAAGGAAGGCAGGGTGTGTGTGTGTGTGTGTGTGTGTGTGTGTGTGTGTGTGTGTGTGTGTTGGGCACCCAGGAGGCTAAGGCAGGTTTTGAATTTGAAACCAGTCTGAAGTACATAGTGAGACCTTCCCCCATCTTAGAAAAAAAAGTCTCTCCTGGTATCTGTCAACAGTGATATGTGAAGCCCGTTGGTGGCTGGCTGGCACTTTAATGTTAAACTTTAATAATTTTTTCTTAAATATAATATCACTTTTACATTAGAAGTCGTTGGAAATATTATATGGTAAAAAAGCCTCGCTGGGCCGGGCGGTGGTGGCGCACGCCTGTAATCCCAGCACTTGGGAGGCAGAGGCAGGTGGATCTTCGAGGCCAGCCTGGTCTACAGAGTGAGTTCCAGGACAACCAGGGCTACGCAGAGAAACCCTGTCTCGGAAAAAAACCAAATCCAAAAAAAACAAAAACAAACAAAAAAGCCTTGCTGGAACCTGAGCCCACCAGTTTGGTGCAGTTTGTCTTCCTGGGAACGCTGGGTGGTAGCTGTGGAATATTTGTTGAAAGTGATTATGTGCTAATAGCTTCAATTTGAGGGGACAAAGGTACTGGGCCGGGGAATCTTGTTTGAGTAGTCATCATTAAAATGGTGAACTGTAGCCGGGCAGTGGTGGCCCGTAATCCCAGCACTCTGGGAGGCAGAGGCAGGCGGGTTTCTGAGTTCAAGGCCAGCCTGGTCTACAGCGTGAGTTCCAGGACAACCAGGGCTATACAGAGAAACCCTGTCTCGAAAAAAAACCACAAAAAAAAAAAGGTGAACAGTTAGGGAAGACTTATTTTGGAAGGATGAGTGTGTCTCAGTGGTTGAGCACTTGCCTGCTAAGCATGAGCCCTGGGCTCTAGTGTCTGGCACTGGGTGTGGTCGTGCACACCTGGAATCCCAGTAGTGGAGAGGGCGGCAGGTGACAGGCCATGCTGTAATGGGGAAGGACCAGAATAGTCAAGAGATGAGACAGTATACCGTGGAACTCAGAAAAGCTCCTTGGGGCCTGGGTCGGGGAAATGGCTCGGTGCATACAGCTCAAGCAGGAAGGCCTGAGCCTCAGTACCCAGCACCGTGTCAACGCTGCTTGTGTTGTCTGTTCCTGGAACCCAGCATTAGCGGGGTGGGAGGAGGTGGGTCCCTGCGACTCTGGCCAGTCAGTCAGGTGGAATTGACATGCTGCAGGGCCTGGGAGAGTCCAGGGCAATGGAGGAAGGCACCGTGCATGGATCTCCGGCCTCTATATACTGTACACAAAAAGCAGGCTTACATACACAGGTAAATTCATATCTATGCATATATAACACACATGCACACACGAAGAAAAACCCATTTCTTGGGCCTGCCCAAGTAGATTACGGAAGTTTTGAAGTTCATTTGGTATTACCCTTTTCATTACTGTGTGAGTTAATAGAATATATTGTCCTATTGGAAGAACTTACTGGTTTGGGTTTTGGGGTTGGTTGGTTGGTTGGTTGGTTGGTTTGGTTTTGGGATTTTTCTGAGACAGTTTTGTTGTGTAGGCCTTGCTGTTCTAGACCAGGTTGGTCTCAAACTCAGAGAGATCTGCCTGCCTCTCTGCCTCTGGGATGCTGAGATCAAAGGCTGTGTGCTACCCCACCCAGTATCTACCTGATTAGATAAATATTTAAAAATCCATTTGTAACTACATTTAAAGATTTGTTTGTGTTACTTTTTAAATCATGGGTATGTGTGTATGCGGTATGTGCGTTTGAGTTTGAGTGCCTGTGGAGACCAGAGGTGTTCGATCCCTGAACTGGAGTTACAGGCACTCGGGAGCCACTCCAGACGGCTACTGGAAACTGCACTTGGGTCCTTCCAAAGAGCAGCAAGTGGCTTTTTTGTTTTGTTTTTGGGTTTTTTGGGGGGAGGGAGATTTGGTTTTTTCCGACACAGGGTTTCTCTGTATAGCCTTGCTGTCCTGGAATTCATTCTGTAGTCCAGGCTAGCCTTGAACTCAGAAATCCGCCCACCTGCCTCTGCCTCCCAGAGCAAGTGTTCTTAACCACTGAACTCTCTCTCCACCCTCAAACTTTCTTTATATTTGTTTCGTATTTAAAGTTAGTCTTTTAAAAATTAGACAAAAGTACAGTTGCTTACTGTCTCTTATTCCAAGGTGGTTCCTTGAAGACAAGTCTTACTTTGTAGGCATCGTTGGAGACAACTGTAGCACGCAGAAGCAACAAAGGGGGGGGGGGGGGTCCAGTGATAATCATGTGACAGCCTCATGCCCACAGGAGCTTCTGCCATTGGCTGGAGTGGGAAGGATCAGGTGCATTTTGTTAGAAACAGTTTGTGTCTGATTGTGATGGGACTCTAGCCCATCGATTAGAGGATCTAGTTTTGGAGCTGTGAGAACCCAGGGAACTCCCAGACTGAGAGGGCACATGTCAGTAGACAGCCCTGGGCAACAGGCTGCTTGTTGAGGGAGGGGTATAATCGTCTATTGAACCTCCACTCTGCTGGTGTTACCCCACTAATTATGCAGACAAACGTAAAGATGCGACACAGGAGTCTCATTTTACAGGTGAACACAGTGGGTTAGGAAACTTAATGGCGCTAGACTGCAAATGCGCTTGGCTTTAAAACTCCAGCGCTTCCCCCAGTATTCCAGCACCAACCTTCAGTATCTGTTAGAACACAGGAACACTGCCGGGTGGTGGTGGCGCACGCCTGTAATCCCAGCACTCTGGGAGGCAGAGGCAGGCGGATTTCTGAGTTCGAGGCCAGCCTGGCCTACAGAGTGAGTTCCCGGACAGCCAGGGCTACACAGAGAAACCCTGTCTCGGGGGAAAAAAAACACAACACAAGCCTCGGCAGTGTCAGCTCTGCTCTGGTTCTGTCTCCAGAATGTGCTTTTACAGTAGTTATTTTGTGCGCGTGTGTGAGTGCGTGTGTGAGTGCGTGTGTGAGTGTGTGAGTGAGTGTGTGAGTGTGTGAGTGAGTGTGTGTGTGTGAGTGTGTGAGTGAGTGTGTGAGTGAGTGTGTGTGTGAGTGAGTGTGTGAGTGAGTGTGTGAGTGAGTGTGTGTGTGTGAGTGTGTGAGTGAGTGTGTCTGGTACACATGTACCACAGTGAATGGATGAAGGTCAGAGGGCAGCCTTGAGGACTTGGATCTTTCCTTCTAGGGATGGAATGCAGGTTACCTGGCTTTGCAGCCGCTGCCTTCCCCTGAGCCATCTTACCAGCCTGGGGCTTTGGCTGTTTTTGTTTTTTAATTACCACAGGCATTAATTTAAAAAAAAATGGATATAAACACACATGCCTGCTTGTTTTTCAGGACTGCTGCAACAACAGGAGCGGAGAAGAGTGTGACAGGTTAGGGAATGCTAACTGCTGGCATTGCATTAAAGCATTTGGCCAACAGAACCGGGCTGACGGAACGCTCGCTCACAGGGAGTGAGGCTTCTATTTTTGTTTACTCCTTTTTATAGGATTCTTCACTGTCCCAGGGATGGTTCTTTTGTTGTACAGATGCTGTGGTATTCAACCATTTAGCAAATTTCTGTGTGTATATTTTGCAATGCTAATGGGTGGAATTTGCAAGCTGGAAAACACACTTTGTTGCTGGATAAATAATTTATAGTATCAAAATCGCATCTGGGAGGTTGAACCCAGAGGATTGCCCAAAGTCCAAGACCATTCTGGAATCTTAGAGTCAGACTTAACTGGCCTACAGTGTGAGAGACCCTGTCTCAGGGAAAAACTAGATTTTTTTCTCCATCTCTATAAAGCCGCAGGTATTTTTGTAGTTTCTATCGGAAAGATGAACGTAAGGAGATTTAGCATGAATGTTGTCTTGCTCAATTTGCTTCCCCTAAATGCAACAGTCTATAGAAACACTTGTTGCTTATCACCCCGTTATAAAGCTTTATTATTGTTTAATTTATGTCAGTAAGCGGGTGACAAGAAATACAGCTTTCGGAATCATGATGCCCTGCACTCTGAAGACAGAGAGGCAGAAGGTACAGCTGAGTTTTGAGGCTAACCTGCTCTACACAGCAAGTTCAAGGCAGTCAGGGCTGGATAGTGAGACTGTCTTTTTTTTTTTTTTTTTAAGGTGGTTTTATGTGTCTAATGAAAGAAAACTTAGAAAGTAACCAGGCAGGAACTTAGCTCAGTGGTAGAAAGATACTTGCCTAGCGTGTGCAGAGTCCTGGCTTCCATTGACAGCACAGAAAGGAACTTGAAAAAAAGTTCCTTTTTTTTTTTTTTTTTGGATTTGGTTTTTTCGAGACAGGTTTCTCTGTGTAGCCCTGGCTGTCCTGGAACTCACTCTGTAGGCCAGGCTGGCCTCGAACTCAGAAATCCGCCTGCCTCTGCCTCCCAGAATACTGGGATTAAAGGTGTGCGCCACCACTGCCCGGCTAAGAAAAAAGTTCCTTTGTAAGAGGGCCTGGAGATGAAGCTCGTTGGGCAGAATGGTTGACTGGCGTGCGTGAGGGCTTGGGTCTGCTCCCTGCACACCCGAAGCTACAGCATTGGGGAAGTGGGAAGAGACAATCACAAGCGCCATACTTAGCTACAAGTTTGACACCAGTCAGGGCTACAGGAGACCCTGTCTCTCTCTCTCTCAGTCAGAGCTACATGAGACTCTCTCTCTCTCTCCCTCTTCCCCCTTTCCCCCCCCCCCCACACACACACCACAGAGACAGAGGAGAGAATTTGAAAATATTTTTTAAAGTTGTCTTAATAAGAGAGTCATGTGAATGAATCAATGTCTACTGTGTGGTCTAATTGTTGATTCTCTGTTCTCCTATTCAGTCAGACTGCTCAACCTCTACCCACTGAGCCATCTCCCCCAACCCTTTTAATATGAGACAGAGTTTCAGTATTTAACCTCAGACAGACCTGAAACTCCCTTCACTATATAGCCCATGCTGGCCCAAATTTCTGGTAAGAGTTCTGCTTCTTTGAATGTTGAGATTATAGGGATGTACCACCATGGCTAATGGGATTTCACTTGGGATCTGTCTTAGATAGGGTTTTACCGCTGTGAACAGACACCATGACCTAAGGAAGTCTTACAAGGACAACATTTAATTGGGGCTGGCTTACAGGTTCAGAGGTTCAGTCCAGGATCAAGGCGGGAACATGGCAGCATCCAGGCAGACATGGTGCAGGCAGAGCTGAGAGTCTTCATCTGAAGGCTGCTAGAATACTCGCTTCCGGATATCTAGGGTCTTAAAGTCTACGCCCACAGTGACACACCTACTCCAACAAGGCCACACCTAAAAATAGTGCCACTCCTTGGGCCAAGCATATACAAACCATCACATTCCACTCCCTGGCCCCCGTAGGCTTGTTCAAACACATGAGTCTTTGGGAACCATACCTAGCCATAGCATATTAAAAAAGTGCATTTAGTCCAACTTCCAAAATCTCCTTACTCTGTAGCAGTATCAACAATGTTAAAAGACCAAAGTTCAAAGTCCTTTTAGAGATCTGTCCAATCACTTAACTGTAATCCCAGAATCAAGACAAAAAACCAACTGGGCAAACTCCAAACTCTGCATCTCCAAGTCTGATGTTAAAGCAGTTTTCAGATCTCCAACTCCTTTTTCTTCTTTGTTGACTGCAACAAACTTCTCCTGGGCTGGTTCCACTCCCTGTTAGCAGCTTTCCTCAGCAGATATACCACAGTACTGGCATCTCCAACATCTTGGGGTCTCCAAGGCAACTTCAATGTTACAGCTTTCAATGTCTGAGATTCACACATGATCTTCTGGGCTCCTCCAACGGGCTGGCATTACATCTCCAGCTCTGCCCTCTGTAGCAGCACTCTGAGCTCAGGCTGATCCATTCCACTACTGCTGCTGTTCTTGGTGATCATCCCATGGTACTGGCATCTCCAATACACCGGGGTCTTCTACTGCAACTAGGCTTCATTAGTAGCCTCTCATAGGCTCTCTTCATGGTGCCAAGCCTCAACTCCTTTGCATGACCCCTTCAGTCCTGGGCTGTCAACTACAACTGAGGCTACACTTTCACCAATGACCTTCCCTGGCCTCTCACAGTGCCAAGCCTCAGCCGTTCTTCATGATGCTTTCCTGCCTTCAAAACTAGCACCACCTGGGTGACTCTTAAGCATTACCAAGTTCAGCTGCAGCATGAGATACAACCTTGGCTATCTCTGGAACACAGCTTCTTTGTACTCTCAGAAAACACTTCCCAGATTTCACCTCAGTGATGCTGGTCTCTTCTTAATCACCACTAATTTCTTAGTTCCAGCTAACCAGTACCAATTGTCCCAGGAGTCCCTTCTATTCTGGACTCTAAAGCCACAGCCATGTCCAAAGCTGCTGTGTTCTGCTGCTTGCTGGAACTGGAACATGGCCCCCTTGTTCTATAATTACATAATCTCCAGCTTTCTGTTTTCCATCTCCTTCACTGTCTAAGCTTGACTGTCCTGGAACTTGTTCCATAGGCTGACTTTGAACTCAGAGATCTGCATGCCTGTCTCCTAAGCACTGGGATTAAAGGTGTGGTCCACCAAGCTTGGATTTACATTTTTCTTCACCTAGAATTTGCCCTATACTAGGCTGGCCTTGAACTCAGAGATCTGCTTGTCTTTGCCTCCTGGGATTAAAGGCTTATACTACACGCCTGGACCTAAATTTAGCAGGGTGGAATCTTGCCCCAAGGTCACTACTCCCGTAATTCAATTTAATATCCTTGAACACAGCATTCAGCTCCACTTCACTTCCTAGTGTCCCTTTAATATTCAAACTATATATTTTGTATTTATCCTTTCTCAGTTTGTTCAAAATGTTCTTCATCAGACTTAATCAGAGTCTTAACAACAGTCTCCGTTGGGCTTTTTTTTTTTTGAGACTTCCTTTATCAATGCAATTAATATAAATCTCTTTATCTTAGCCTCAGGCAGTCTCTTCAGACAATGACAAAAAGCAGCCTCGTTCTTCACCAAAATATCACAAAAGCAGTCTCTAGGCCATATATTAAAGTTCTTCTCCACTGAAACCTCGTGGACCAGCAGGCCTCCACAGGTCAAATGACCCTCAGCACCACTGTCTTCCATATTCCTAACAGGTTCCTCCATAAACCCCACTTAAAGCATTCCATGGCTTTCCAAATCCAAAGTCCCAAAAAATCCATATTTTTCCCAAACAAAATCATGGCCAGGCCTATCCCAGCAATACCCTACTCCCAGTATCAACTTCTGTCTTAGGGTTTTACTGCTGTGAACAGACACCATGACCAAGGGAAATCTTATAAAGACAACATTGAATTAGGGCTGCTTACGTGTTCAGAGGTTCAGTCCAGTTTCATCAAGGCAGGGACATGGGAGCATCCAGGCAAACGTGGTTCAGGAGAGTTCTACATCTTCATCTGAAGGCTAGCTTCCAGCCATCTAGGAATAGGGTCTTATAGCCCGAGCCCACAGTGACACATCTACTCCAACGAGGCCACACCTCCAAGTAGTACTACTTCCTGGGCCGGGCATGTTGTAAATACATGAATTCCAAGCATGTGGTATTGCTGAACATGGACCGTGTACTGGAAAGCCTGTAATTTGTTATTGTTACTAAGAAATGACTCACACTTTTTTTATTTTAAGGAGTTGATACTTTGTAGCAAATTTGCATAGGATAGCTGTATACGATTAAATATAGTTTTATATACCACATCTGCTCTGTTGTGGAGACCTCGCTTTTATTTTATTTTATTTATTTATTTATTTGCTTTTTTGGATTTGGTTTTTCGAGACAGGGTTTCTCTGTATAGCCCTGGCTGTCCTGGAACTCACTCTGTAGACCAGGCTGGCCTTGAACTCATAGATCCGCCTGCCTCTGCCTCCCAGAGTGCTGAGATTACAGGCGTGCACCACCACCGCCCGGCTCTATTTTATTTTTTTAACATGTTGACATTAACTATTTAGTGTTTTCCTGCAGATGTAAGGATTTTAAAAGAGCCGTTAGGCCCTATTTGATGGCCCAGGTCTGTAATTCCAGCCACAGAGGAGGCTGAGATAGGAAGATCGAAAGTTCAAGGGTAGCCAAGGCAAATTAATGAGACCCTGTGTTAAAAAAATAAAAAGAAGGGCTATAGCTCAGTGGTCTAGTGCTTGCACAACATGTCCCAGGCCCACATTCAGCTCCCAGTACCAGAAAAATAGATGTGAGCTTCAGTATTCTGTTTTTAACAGAAGATTGACGATGAATGAATGGGACTTCTCAGTAAGCGGCATGTTTGCTTGGTTGGTTGCACTTTGTTTGTTTGTTTGTTTGTTTGTTTGTTTTTGAGACAGAGTTTCTTTGTGTAGCCCTGGCTATCCTAGAACTTGCTTTGTAGACCATTCTGGCCTCGAACTCACAGAGATATGACTGTCTGCCTCAGTCCCCTAATTGCTGGGATTACAGGCATGCACCACCACTGCCCAGCCTGTTGGTTTGTCTTAAAGTAATGTAGTCTCATTATCTGGCCGAGGCTAGTGTCAGACTCCAGTTCCCTCTTCCCCTTTGCTGGAATTTTAGGCATGTACCACCCGGCAGTCCATACTTCAGATGTTCCTTGTTGCTGAATACACCCTGACGTCAGCCAACAGTGTTGCAGAATCTAACAGGCACGAGAGAGAAGGTCATGCCTCATACACACCACTTCTTTGTAGAATTGTATTTCCTTTATGCACAAGTCAATAGCTACGTAAAGACAGTGAAAGATTTGACATTGCGATTTAGCTTTTCCACACAAGAATAACTCTGCTTCCAGTGTCTCCATTTTAAAAATATGACATCACCCTGCAACTGTATTTATTGAGTGCCAGGTACTGTTAGCTGCCAACAGCAATAAGGAGTCAGATGGGTGGGGGATAATCTGATCTAATTACATTATCTCTATATTTAATACACATGCAAACACAGTGTGTGTGAGGACATACATGTACATCTCTATATATAATGCTTATAATGAAACTGTTCAAAAAAGATTGAACAAATTGTTCTTCCTCTCAAGGTTTTCTCTTTTTTTTCTTTTTCTTTTCTTTTTTTTTTTTTTCCGAGACAGGGTTTCTCTGTATAGCCTTGGCTGTCCTGGAACTCACTCTGTAGACCTGGCTGGCCTTGAACTCAGAAATCCACCTGCCTCTGCCTCCCAGAGTGCTGGGATTAAAGGCGTGCACTACCACTGCCCGGCCTCCCCCAATTTTTACCATCACTAATGTCCCTAGAGTATGTCTGCAGTTGGTTCTGTCACTACACAGGAGCAAGCCCGAATTCTCTCTCTTTTATACTGTTCGAACGTCCTAACTCTCTTCATTTACATCTGACCCTGCAAGCCATTCCCTTTTGAATCCCTGGAATCATTCCCCTGTTTCAGATTGCAGCCTGCTCTGGCAGCTGCCACTCTCCCTGGGAGTAACAGTCACCCTTCCTGTGAGGCCTGCACCACAGCCACTCCCCGGTGGTGGCACCGCTCAGGTCCCATCCTGCACCCCATCCCCACAGGAAGGCAAGCCCCGGGACTCCTGGAAATACCTCACGTTTCTCTTCTTCGTGGCCACATCAGTGGTATCTGCTCATCCACTGGCTCCTGGAAGAAGGTTCTTGATGTCTGTCAGTGTGGAGAATGGCCTCCTTTTAAGGGACGGTGGGGAGCGGAGGCTGGAGGAACGCCAGAGCACACAGGGGAAGCACTAACTGGAGAAAAGTGTGGCCAGAAGTGGGCAAGGCCAGAGGGTGTGAGGTTTGCGGTAGAAGTTGGCTGTTTGGTTGTGGCACAGCAGGTAGACCAGAAGCTAAGAGATGGAGCAGTGTAAGTTAGCGCACACTGTCAACACTCCCTGGAGTCGGGGCATCGGCTGTAGGCCAGTTACTCTTCCTCGAAATACTTGATTAGAGAACGTAGTACTTTCTTCTTTGTATTTTGAGATAGCCTTATTATTTAGGTCAGGCTGGGCTAGAATTTTCTGTCAAGTCCATGCTGGCATCAAACTCATGATCCCCCTGCCTCTGTTTGCTCCTAAATGCCTAGATTTCAGGTCTGTACCGCCAAGCCTACCACTTAGAAATTTAAGGTGCAATATTGGTGGTTTAGTGCAGGCATAGGTGCCTGCCAGAGGAAATTTAATTTCTGATTGTAGGAGGGAAAGAATAGTTTACTGTTGGTTTAATGGAAGCTTTCAAATGCTTTTTCTATGATCTGCACAGTAAAGAAACTTACATCACCTAGAACGTACACTATAAACTTCCCAAGCTGTTGCAGAAATGTTGTCTATTATTGACTTCTGCTACGATTTATCCTATTTTAATTTTTAAGAGTGCTAGCTAAAATCCACTAGAAAGTAGCTTAGAAGTTGAAATTCACACTCTGAGGTGCTGAAGAGTCCGAAGGAGAGAAGGGATGGTCCGCTCAGCTCTCGACTTTGCCCTTTCTATTTGGTGGGGATGTGTGTATGCCGGCATTGGAGCCCAGACCTTGTAGATACCTAGCAAGCACTCTACTACTGAGTTGTACCCCCACACACACACCCAGATCATTCTTTATTTTCAAACAAGGTTTCACCAAGTTACCCAGGCTAGCCTCACATTTGTATTCTCCTGTCATCCTAGAATCCCAAGGAGCTGGGCAGGTGGTGCCAACCACCACCGCCACCGCCACCTACCTTATCCTTTCTAGAGGGAGAGAGAGAGAGAGAAAAGAAAACAAAGTCATACGGTTCATTTGTGACTCCAGTTTTTACATCAGTCCTTAGAACAAGGTTTTAATACCATTTAATGAGGAAGCAAATAATTCAAAGGATCTGTCCCAATTCCTTCTCCTTCCTGTTTCCAAATGTCAGACAGTTGCTCGGAGTGGTGAAAGGGAGAGTAAATGGTGGGCTCCTCCTTGTCTGTTTCCAGTGCTCTTTATTGTCTTTTTGTTGTTATTGTTTCTATGTAGCCCTGGCTGTCCAGGCTGGGCTCAAACTCAGAGATGTGCCTGTCTCTGCTTCCAGAGTTCAGGGACTATAGGCACGCACCACCATTGCCTGGCAATTTGTCTTAACAGGGGTGGTTCTGTCATAGACAGGCCTTCAATCCCAAAGCTATTTTAAATTATCCTTGTTCTGTGTTTGAAATAAAGCCTAGCCAGGTCTGGGCGCTGCCTTGTAGCCAGGGGTGACTTAAACCTCTGACCCTCCTGCCTCTGCCTAACTACCACTGAGACTGTGATGCTGGGGGCCAGAACCAGTGCTTCCTTTATGTTATGCAAAGGCTCTAGCAATCTGAGCTACATCCAAGGCTCTAACTTTTCTTTTAAAAGGGCATCTTTTGGTTGGGCGGTGGTGATGCACGCCTTTAATCCCAGCACTTGGGAGGCAGAGGCAGGCAGATTTCTGAGTTCGAGGCCAGCCTGGTCTATAAAGTGAGTTCCAGGACAGCCAGGGCTACACAGAGAAACCCTGTCTTGAAAAAACAAAAAAAGGGGGGGAGGGGGGCATCTTTTAAGTATTTTCAGAAACTATAGGACAACATTTTGAAGAAAGACATTTTAAATTCTAGTCCTTTTAATGACCAATTAAACCTAACAGTATAAATTAAGGTGCTGGAGACGAGTGCCCAGTATCATTAGATTAGGATTTAGTATCATTGTCATCCAAGAATAAGACTCAATGTTTCTGTCGTGTTTATTAAGGAATAGGAGCCCGACAAGGTAGCACACACCCATAATTCCAGCTCTTGGGGGTCAAGGGTGGAAGGGTAGCTACAAACATGAAGCCGGTGAACTACAGGCCCACCAGGGCTGCCTGCTGACCCTATGTCTTAAAAATAAGCAGAAACAAAACCTGGGGTATGCTGTGTAGCAAGTCAGGCGTGGTAATACTGCTACCTGCCTGGAATCCCAGGATTCCAGAGACAGGCAGGTAAATTGAGCGTCGGCTAGATAATGAGTTCGGCCTGAGCTACGTACCAAGACCTTGTCTCAAAAAAAGAAAAAAAAATTCTTTGCTTGGAATGTATAATGGAAATACTCATCCTGGGTCTACCTTGTCAACAACTATTTCCTCTGTGTGTGGTGCATTTGTGTTCACGCGGGGGCTTCAGGGGTGTGTGTGCTTTAGTGCATGTAGAGGCAAGGGCTTGACCTCAGGTATTTTTTTAGGTTATTCAATACCTTGTGTTTTGAGGCTGGGTCTTTTATTGAGCCCAGAAATCACTGACTTAGCTACCCTGACTGGCCAGTCAGCCCAGGAGCTCTCCTGTCCCCACCCCCCAGTGCTGGGCTCGCAGGCATACAATACCGCATCTGACTTTGCTTTGAGTGATAGGAATCGGAATTTAGGCCCTCCACTGAGTATTTAGTCCCCCTCCCCCTTTTTTTAGTTCTTTGAACAGGATCTTTCTATGTAGCCTGGCTGTCCTAGAACTTGTTCTGTAGACCAGGCTTGCCTTGAACTCACAGAGATCCCTGAGATTCCCTGAGTGGAAAAGAAGCAATTCTCCTCATGAGTTTATTTATACAAACTTCTGTCTTCTTATTCCCTCAACAAATGATAAGCAGAGGTAGACAAAATCAGTGCCACCCTGCTCCCAGAGTCCATAGCAGGCATCTTGAAATCCGTGTTCTTAATACAACATCTCCTTAAATAACTTTGCATTACTCCAGAATGGAGCAGAAGGAAACTAAGACATTCTGTGGACACATCTGTTGTCTTATTTCAGACCAGGTCTTGTTCTACCCTAGTCCAGCTTAGGATTTACTGTAGACTCAGTCAGGCCTTGAACCTGTGACAGCCCTCTTGCCTTCCTGAGTGCTGGCATTACATACCAGCCCACCTGGTTATTCTTTCTTATTTTTCTTGACAGGTTTTGGGTTGGCATGAGACTATGTGGAATATCAATATGTGTACTGTGTCTGAGCAGAGTGTGACACGCATTCTATGACAAGACTTAGGAAGAAGGTGAAGCCATAGGTTCTTCTGTTGTTGTGGGCCCAAATTCAGCACACCTTGTTGTTGTTTTATTTTTCTATGTTAATTTTTTATTTTTTTGCTTATGAGAGATACAGAGAGAGACAGAGAGAGAGAGAGACAGAGAGAGAGAGAGAAAGAGAGAGGAGTGCTGTGTCCACACATGTACACATGCATGGTGCATGGTGCATGTGGACATCAGAAGATCAGAGGACAACTAACAGGACTGGGTTCTCTTCTCAGGACCATGGGTGTCCTGAGAACTGAACTCAAGTCATCAGGTTTGTCTGCTACTACCGTTACTTGCTGAGCCATCTTACCAGCACTAAACACCGTGAGAGCTGGCAAAGTAGATTTAGTTCCGTAGATGCAACGCACCTAAAGAACCAGGGTTACAAGGCCCTGCAGTAATTCAGGGAGTGCAGAGCACTGTAACAGTTAAGCCGGACTGAACCAGTCACAGCAGAAAGGTGGTGGGGGTGGGGTGGGGGCCTCACTGCAGACATTGCTGAAGAGAAGGCCCTACTTGAATCATTAAATAAAAAATTTAAAAAAAAGTATTTTTATAGATTCTAGGTTAAGGCAAAATAAAAGTATACTACTAGCCTTGATTTCATTTCTATAAATATGATTTTGTTTGACTCTGCAAAGACTCTTAGGACCCCTACAGGACTCTCGGGGACCACAGAGCAGTGTGATTCTCAGGTGGGTCTGGGGAAGCCTGCTGTTTGTCACAGGATAATCTTTGTTGTTGGCTTTCTTTGTTTTGGGTTGGGGTGGGAGTCTTGGCTTTCTGTTTTTCTTTTTTCTTTTCTTTTTTTCTTTTTCCTTTTTTTAAGATGGAGTCTCATGGGGTGGGGAATGAGATAGTGGGTTTCCTATGGGATAGTGTGTGGGGGGGGACCTGGATAGGGGATAACATTTGAAATGTAAATAAAGAAAAATCCAGAGCTGGGCATTGGTGGCACAAGCCTTTAATCCCAGCACTTGGGAGGCAGAGGCAGGTGGATCTCTGAGTTTGAGGCCAGCCTGGTCTACAGAGTGAGTTCCAGGACAGCCAGGGCTACACAGAGAAACCCTGTCTCAAAAAAACCAAAAAACAGAAAAAAAGAAGAAAAAAAGAAAAAAAAAGAAAAAGAAAAGAAAAGAAAAGAAAAAAAAGATGGAATCTCAGTCACACTTGTAGACCACCCAGACCAGCCTTAGGATATGCAGCAGTCCTCCTGCCTCAGTTTTTCGGGTGCCACTATAGGCGTTGGCTCACAGATGTACTCTGAAACGGGGAGAATAAGGCCGGAGAATTGCAATACATTTTTTTTTTCTTTTTGATTTGGTTTTTTCGAGACAGGGTTTCTCTGTATAGCCCTGGCTGTCCTGGAGCTCACTATGTAGACCGGGCTGGCCTCGAACTCAGAAATCTGCCTGCCTCTGCCTCCCAGAGTACTGGGATTACAGGCGTGCGTCACCATCGCCCGGCTGCAATACATTTAATGTTTGCCTGGTCTGCATAGTTCCAGGCTGGGCTGGATAACGGAATGAAATCCAGACCGATAAAGCAAGGTGCCACGCACTTTTAGTCCCAGAATTCCAGAGGCAGAGGCAGGCGGACCTGTGAGTTCGAGGCCAGCCTGGTCCACAGAGTGAATTACAGGACGGCCAGGGCCACACAGAGAAACCGTCTTGAAAACCAAAAGGGGGGAGGGAGGGAGGGGAATCAACAATGACAAAACTACACCCCATTCAGTATTGCGTGTAACAGAGCGGAAGGTCTGCAGCCTGCAGGATGACCTGAGCTCCGGCCATCATTCAGCCACTGTTGACCTAATCACTCGTTCGTCAACAGTGCTTGACTTCAATCCCATTTCAAAATTCTGAATCTTGTAGATAGCAGGTCCCTTGTCGGGTACCGGGGCCAGAGAAGAAACTGAGGCAGTCTAGGTTCTTCCCCTCCTGGAGAGCACATTCTGGCCAGGCAGAAACAAGACAACCAAGAACCGACTGGATGGGGATGTGCGCTACAAAGGAAGTCCAGCGATGGATCTGAGAGTGGGGTGGGCTGTTCCTTGGGGCGCTGCTTGGGTCGGAGTTAGGAGGCCGCTGGGCCTGAGCCTCACTTCCTTCTCCCATGAGAAGCAACCTTAGTTGGTGCACACAACTGGAACAGCAAACCGGGAGGTAAAGGAATGGTGTGTGTGTGTGAGTGTGTGTGTGTGTGTGTGTGTGTGTGTGTGTGTTAATTTAAAGAAAAAAACTTCTAAAACTCTAACATGATTGACTGACTCTTCAGAGATCAATTTTAGGATGATCCCAAAGGGCTATTTACATATCTTAGCCACGTTCTAAACGTGGAGCCCATAGCTAAAGTTTGATGCCCAATATCTAAATGCAATATGTGGTGATTTAAGCTTCTCTGATTTAAGCTAAGCTTGCATGACCCTTTAGTTTCACAGGAGAACTATCATTTTCGTGAATGCTGTTACTGTTTTTGGTGCATTCATTCATTCATTCATTCATTCATAGTACCTTTCAAGCCTGGGAATGCTACATGAACACAATAGCCAGCAGCCTCTGCTGAAGCCCAGAGCGACCCTCTCTTTCCCCAACTCAGTACTAAGTACTAGTAATAATACTGCTGCCTGTCGCCAATGCTGGGAGACAATGTTTATGCGCCGGACATACATCTGCTTGATGTTCTGCTGTTCTTAATTTAAACATTATTGTTGTCAGTGTCGTTTTATTCTTGAGGATGTGGGTAATTTAACTTTTATTAAGGTAATTTTAGTGTGTTAGGCCCTCAGCTCCTCTGGACACTTGACTGCTCCCTTTGTCTAAGACCGTGACTCCTGACTGATGTGCACTTGTGACGGAGCAGGAGTGGAGATCCGACTTCGCCATCGGGAGATAAATCATTTCCACATTCTTGCTTAAGTGGCCATTTTCGTGCAGAGCAGCACATTTTCTGCTGAAAGCCAACTGGACTGTCTCCTTGACCCAAGGTCTCCACAATTTTTAAGCAACATGGGTATGAAGGCTTGGAAAGAGCTTGATAGATAGATAGATATTTTTATCTTGTAGAACTAAGTTTTTTTTTTTATCTTCAAATAATCATTGACAAATATTTATTTGAAGCAGTGCAGTTCATACATATCCATGATGAACGTGGGAGAGTCTGCATTTATTTCTCATTATTTACTAACATGGGAGCGATCAGGAGTTGGGTGGAAACTCGCTCATCCACGGCTGTGCTGGCCTGCATACCCAGATTCTTTTTTACAGCATTGTTTACTATTGTTGTTCATGAGTGGGCACCTGTGGGCATGCTATGCCATGCGTGTGGAAGTTAGGGGCAGCTTTGTGGGGCACATTCTCTTTTCCTGAAATCAAACTCTGGGTGCCCACTTGTGTAGCAAGCATGGCAGCTGTCGGCCATCTCCTTGGCCCACCTCTCCACTTTGATCAACGTTTCGGTCCCAGATGGCAAAGCTAATCTGCAGTAGAAGCTAATTCCTCATTCTGTTTATGCTTATTCAACATAAACACACAAAGAACCAGTATATGTGGAGTCGAACTGAAAGCTTAGTTCAAGTCCAGCAGTTTCCACTTCTTCATCTCCCTATGAAGAATGGAGCTCAGGACCCAGAGTATGCAAGGTGGTGTGTGTGTGTGTGTGTGTGTGTGTGTACATACCCCCCCTTTTTTGAGTAGCAAACATCAAAACAATGATCTCATGGTTGTGCTCTCCTGCATTTATTTAGTAAAGGGTCCAAAGTCTAGATTAGGAAACCTTCCTGTCATTCAGAGAAACCAGAACTGGGGAAGGGAGCGCAGTGAGCCCTATATTTTTGTGTTTTTGTTTCTGTTTCGGTTTCTGTTTTATTGTTATTGCTTGTTTGTTTGTTTTGTTTTAAATAAAAAAATTTTTTTAAATAACACAAACATAGGGTCCAGATTCCCAAGGCTGATTTCTTTAGAGGAGGGACTGGGCTCCTACCTGCCGGCTGCATCCTGGGTAGTCCTGAAGGCAGAAGAAAAGCTAGCATGCATATCTTGCAGCTGTCAACAAAATTGGGCGCGGTCCAAATACCCATTTCTTATTTGTTAAATACTTTAAAAAAGAGGGGATATGAAACACTGTATATAAGCCTCCCTCCCCCTTCCCCCCATATCCTTCCCCCCTTCTCCCACCTCCCTCTCTCTCTCTCTCTGGCTTGTTCTGAGATAGTCCCTGCTCCTGAGCCTCCTAACACAGGCTTCGAAGCATTGGGATTACCGTGTGTGTGTCCGTCCTGCTTTTGGAAGCACCACCATCCTAGCTCCTCCTCCTAAGAATGTTAAACCGTAGACTGACAGTTTAAAGAGCTGTCGGGGAGTAGGAAGCTCTCCCACTCTTGCTGTCCCACACAGGGAAATTGTAACACGGGTGCACTGCAGATGGCATGTGACTGGATAATCTGCATTCGGCTTCTAACACTGTCCTTGGTGATTTTTCTATATAGTGACAGCTTCCTGATTAACTTATAATGGCTGTGTAATATTTCATTAGGAAGATAGACCACCATAATTTCCATTTTCCCTATTACCTAGTGCTTATACTGATTCGGATTTTATATCAAACATCTCATTTGCATCACGTTTGGGGTTTCAGGAAGACTACTGTGTCGAATGGAGTAGATATCTCTATGACTCCTGTTACACATCATAAATTCTCTTGCAAACCGTTTGGTCCCATTTTCTTTGGTAGAACTTTAAAAGTGAATCATCAGTTGTGACTCAATGCTAGCATCTTAGTTGTTATTCCTATATTAGGAAGAGAGAACCCTGTGCACAGCTGATATTCTATTTGCCTTCATTATGTAGAGTCAGCTTGTGGAGAAAAGTGTCCCGGCCCCCAGACACTCCAGACAACAGAGCTGTCGTTTCTGCAAAGTTTGGACCAATCCCAAGTTCGTAATCAGTTCCCAGAGTTGTTCATATTTCTTTTGGCAAAGATATGTATTACCATGGTCAGATGCAGCTGTGTGGTTAAAGTCCCAGGGTGATCAAGGTGCCTATTTTAGCATAAGGCTGGCAGTCTGGGCCAGGTGTCTGGGTACTTTGAGAGAAATAATTTTGAAATGTAATTTGCAATTAATAAATGAACGGCTGTCATTCATTACATGACAAGACCTACATGAGAGACATATGTAGGTCTTCTGTGGAGATTCATTCTGTCTCTGCCCCGCCCCCCCCCTCTCACACACACACACACACTCCCCATTGAAGGATTATCACTGGGTTTGGGTGAGGATCTGCTGACTGCAGGGGACTCAGGAGGCCTTGATCTTTGCCTCATGTGTCACAGTGTCTGCATTGTGCAGCAAACTGCTTTACCTGTCACCTGTAGTTGACAAGCAAGGAAGCAATAGTCCTTACCACCCTACAATTCCTTTCTGCCTGGTGACTAACTACAGTTACACATTTGTTTGTTTGTATTTTGTTTTTGTTGGTTCTTCTTTGAGGTAACAGCAGAAAACAGCAGGATCTGAAAACAAACCAATGTATATGTTTTGACGTTTCCAACAGGGGTCTTCATGGTATACATAATTAGAACTAATGACACAATATATTTTACTCCGTTGCCTGAATTGACTGTTGCTCACCAATGTGTAAAATAGAGGAAAGGGGGAAAGTAGCTTTTACTTTCGTCTGGCAGGTCAGGAGGAAGTTAATTCACTCTGTTGACCCGGCTTTAAGCGTACTGACCAGTACTTTATTTGCTGACTGTAAAAATTCTAGAACAAAACTGCGCAGGCGCTGTGCGCCAGCATCCGGTTTGAAAACATGGCGCCAGGCCAGAGGTTGTTTTTTTGTGCGAAGAGACACTACGAGAGTGCAGCGACCTGGTCCCCACCGCGACCGGGCTGAGCTTCCGTCTTTATCTTCTCCTGGAACATACCAAGAGAAGATTACTCACCTGGGGAACTCTCCGAGGCATAGTTCTAGAATCCTTAGACCTCTCCCGTAACTCCTTGTTAGTCTTGAGAGCATACAGTATCTGGTCTCCATGGAGAGTCTCGCTCTCTACTACAGCTGGTTTTCTTCATTAGCAGAAGTATCTAGACTCCACACCCCATTGGACGCCAGGATGCGGACTTTCTGCTTAACCCCGTTGTGAAGAATGAGTCTGACTATAGCCTCATGCTCCCGATGCTCTGAGAGCTTGGTGGGGGGTGGGGGGGAGCCATTGTCCTCACAACCTCATGCAGTGGCGCTGTTTTTGTGCCCCTGGACAGATTATGATGCTGTTCCATGCTGGAAACTGAAGTTGGTTTTGTTTTGTTTTGTTTTGTTTTTTGCACTGATGGCTCAAATCCCTGTCAGCTCTGGGGTGTCCTTCATTCTCCTGGAGTCAGTCTTGCTAGCCAGCCAGTCTAATCTAAACACCAAGTTTTAGGCCCAGTGAGAGGCCTTATCTCAAAAACAAGTTGGAAAACACCTGAGAAAAGACACCCCAGGGCAGTTTACATTTGACCCCCACATGCACAGATGTGTACACATGCACTAGTAAACACATGTGTATACAACACACACACACATACACACACATACCACTATCACCATCACCACCAATAACAACAATAAAAAATGCCAAGTTTAGGAGATCATCCCTGAGTTAATATCTGTAAATTCCCAGGATAGTATTTGTAGGGCTTTGTAGGTCAAGGTACTTATAAGCACTTCCTGGAATTTCTGTTGTTATTGGGGTCAGACCTCCTGTGCCTAGAGGATCATCAAAGCAATAGACCTACTAAAGTTCTATTAGAAATATTAGAAAATTAGACCATGTTTCCTCCATGGAGGCACAGAGTTTTCCATTCAGAGTCTTTTGGGAAAAGTAACGTTTTTGGTCCAGGGGGTAAACTAGATGAAGATACTTGCTACCAAGTCTAATGACCTGAGTTAATTCCCAGGAGCCACACAGTGGAAGATGAGAACTGCTACAAGTTGCCCTTTGGCCTCCACATATGCACTGTGACACACGTGCATTCATACTCATACATATACATGCAAATATGTAAATATAATTTTAAGAAAATATATAACAGTAGCAAAAAGAGAGAGACGGCTTGAATGTCTTCAAGCTTGTCTGGATAATTTTAGTTCAGCCTGGCCCTTATATGTAGACAGGCATGTGCTGGCCAGATCTGAGTCAGCTCTGGATTTGTACCCACTACAAAAATTCAGGACAGACATCGTCAGTCAGCCTTCCCATAGATAGTCACAGTCTTGCACATCCATTCCTCCAGCCTGGGAGACGGACACTATATAGGTCCTATCCTGTGGGTTTATCAGTATGTCGAGAGCTTTCACGAGTGAACAAGTTAAATCCATCCATACAGTCTGGCCTTATCTTGTCATAGCACCAAGAGCTAGAACGTTTTGACCATGGACCGATCTTCTGCGTGTAAATGGTGTTCTGATGCCTTAAACTCCCTTTCCCTGCCTCTCAGAGATGTCTCTAGAGATAGCAGAGGAATTTAGCAACATGAAAAAAAAATCTAGAATAAATAGTAGCCCTCTCAGAGGGGTAATTTCCAAACATTAGGCTGATGGTATTTATCTACCATCATTCTGAAAAATCTAACAGCAATGTGTAGGAAGAGCTGGGGACACTTAGATGAGGAAGAAAAGATAAACGTCCAATGAGAAGCAGGGGAAGGTGACCCCAGGAGAGCCTGAGCGCTTATCTCCACTGTCTGTCTGCACTGGTCAGAAGGGCTGTTATGCTGCATGGGATAGGGCTGAGGCCGGGCCACCCTAGTGTGAGTGAAGACCCTGGTTTCAGGGAACCCACTCCCCTCCTCTCCCCAAGAAGCAGCTGCAGAAACTTGCTCCCTCCCAGGCTCAAGTGGAGACTGTGGGAAACCATGGCACCACGAAGCCGCCCTGCTTCCATTAATTCCAGCACCCTTATTGTTGTGGAGTGCCTGTTCTGTGCTGGAGGCTCTTTGGGGGATCAGTATTTTGTGAACACTATGCTTGCCCCTGGAGACAGAGCCCCAAAGAGGGAGCTATGTGCTGTAATGAATGGTCGGGAGGGAGGCTGCTTTTTTGACATATGTCAGTTTTCAGAGGGTTGGGCCAGCAGGGAGGGGGTAAGGGAGCACTGCTCAGACCATGTCAGTATTGGGCAGAGAGTGTGCCAAGAAGAACGAACAGCACCAGCAAAGGCAATAGCCCGAATGACGTACTCCACTAGGTAGGGCAGGGTTGTGGCTAAAGAAGATGGAACACGGAAGCGAAGGGATTGAAGTCGGAGACGGGTGGAGTCTCTGGGTCACACAGAGCCTTGGAGAGGAAGATTAAAAATGTCTTTGCCACTCATTTCTTAATTTATCCAGCACTGTCCGGAGTGGACGAAGGGCCGCATGCGTGCTGGGCACGCCACCACATCCCCTCCCCGATCCTCAAGAAGATGTAGAGGAAAGCGTGCCACCGAGGGGAGCATGGATTTGCCAGAGCGGTGGACGGTAGACGTGTGCGGATCTCACGGGCTGCGCTTTGTTGTATGGTAAACCCCGGAACCAGGTGGTTAAACGTCAGTCAGTTGAAAAGCAAAGAATTGGGGCTGGGTGTGTTGCTCAGTAGATAGTGTATGTGTAGAACATACAAATAAAACAAACAAACAAACAAACAAAAAAACCTGGATTTGATGCACACTGCACAAAACCGAGTGTGGTGGCACATGCCTGGTGTCCCCAGTACTGGGGAGGATAAGAAGCTCACGGTCACAGGGGCTGAGCTTGAGGCCAGTCAGAGATATGTAGTGAGACCTTGTTTCAAAAAGAAAAGCAAAAGAAGTTCAAGGCCATCTTTGGCTACATAAGAGAATTTGAGGCTTGCCTGGGATTCGCAAGACTGTCTAAACTCAAAAGGGAAGAAAGATTCCCCTCCTTGGTCACATCAGCACACTTCCAGCGCTCAGCTGCTGGATCGGAAGAAAAACACCGGGCCGGGCAGTGGTGCTACATGCCTTTAATCCCAGCACTTGGGAGGCAGAGGCAGGCAGATTTCTGAATTCGAGGCCAGCCTGGTCTTCAGAGTGAGTTCCAGGACAGCCAGGGCTACACAGGGAAACCCTGTCTCAAAAAAAAAAAAAAAAAAAAAAAAGCCACCCGCCATTTTCCACCCCAATGAAAAGTTTGTATCAGACAGTGTCGGTAGGGTCTGGTGGACCTAGAGAGATTTTAGCTTTTCCTCTGAGTAAGTAGAAAGCCACGTTAGGGTCTAGAACAGAGGAGAAGCCTGCTCAGGAGACGTGATCCCAGAAGGCCACTGCCAAGGCTAGCCTGGAAGAAGCACTGTCCAGAGCAGAGATGGAGGCCTAGAGGTGACCTCTGCCTCTGGCGACCTCTCTTACCTGGGCTCAGGGTATATTTGGAAGGCAGAACCAAGAGAATTTCACCTGGAATTGAGATGCTTCATGAGAGAGAAGCGATGTGTTGTGTGGAAGATGTCAAGGAGAGGAGGCAGAGCCCAAACAGAGTTGCTCTCAGGGGAGAGGCTGCTTGCCTTGAGCCAGGAGGGAAGGTAGCTCTGGGCAGTGCAGGAGGCCTTCAGCCCTCAGCATCAGGAAAGACCGGTGTGTTAGACACCGACAGTGGGGGAGAAGCTTCGAAACAGTCACTGCAGAGAGTTAAAGAGAAACACAATGCCATAGCGTCATTGGCGTCAGGGCCCTCCAGAGTAGGTGACCATGGTCCTTTTCACCATGTCAGTCATCACTGATCAATGGGGAGCGGGGAGCGAGGAAAGGAAGAAGGACTGCTCCGGGGGTGGAGTTACTGCATAGATGGAGTTGTAGAAAATACAAACGGGAGTGGGGGTGGGGTGGGGTGTGCTTAAGGAATTGGCAGAGGTATCACAGTAACAGACCACCATGGAGTCTAAACTCAGCAAAGTGAGAGGAAGCAGAAATCCAACTGGGGAAAAAAAGCAATCTACAGATTGGTGGCTCCAACATGTCCAGAACATTCCAAGTTGTCCTTTGCACAGGTTGGGAGGAGAGACAACTTCAAGTGGACAGAGCGTTGGCTGATGATCAGGGAGCTCTTGGGCTCTGAGTTCATCGTCATTGTATGCTGACTTGCCAAGTATGCCAGCTAATTCTATGCCAACTTGACGCAGGCTAGAGTCTTCCAAGAGGAGAGAACCCCAGTAGGGAGAGTGCCTTCATAAGACTGGGCTGCAGGCAAGATGGAGAGTGTGTTCTTAATTCATGATTGAGGTCGAGGGCCCAGCCTGTTGTGAGTTGTTCCACCCCTGGGCTGGCGGTCCTTGGTTCTATTACAATGCAGTTTAGCAAGCCACAAGGAGTAAGCCATTAAGCAGCACCCCTCCATGGCCCATCAGGTCTTGCTTTCACAGGTCCCTGTTCTGTTTGAGTTCCTATCATTGCTTCCTTTAATGAAGGCCTACAGTGTGGACGTTTAAGCCAAATAAACCCTTCTCTCCCCAAATTTCTTCTGGTCATGGTGTTTCATCACAGCAATAGAAACCCTAACTAGGACACTAAGCCTCAGAGTTCCCTGTGATATATTCTCACCACAGAGCCTGTTAGCAAATCTAGCGACCAAGAGCCCAAGAAGGTATGACTGGGACTTCCTGAGGGGTGGCTAAATTCCCAGGCCTGCCACAGCACAAGTCTGTACCTGAGAGCCTGAGAAAACAAACCTAGCACCTGGAATCTCTGGTCTGTCTCTGTGGTCTAGTCACACAGACTGTTCTGTCAAATGCTAACCTTCCACACAAACCGGAAGATTTTTCTGTAGGAAAGAAAAACGTGCAGCCACACAGACTTTTGACTGCAGATGGCTCTCCAGAATATCAACCAGTGGCTTAGAAAGCCACTCTGGGGCATGTCCTGAAAATCTGACAGCACAGTCGTCTGAATGAATGGGCGAGACAGGACTTAACGCACCAGCACGGCCTTGGCCGGATGCCTGGCCCCCTACCCACCCTTCCCAGGTCTCTCCACTCTGCCACACACTGGTCTCTTGATTCCTGAGCTGCTTAGGTCAGAGCTTAATCAGCAGAAATGATGGAGGCTGCTCCTCTCAAAAGCAGATGTGGGGACCCGTGAATTCCTCAGGGCATCTCAACACTCTCGGTATTTATCCAAGAAAGATTCCAGGAGTGAGACCTGTGCCCACGCCCTGTCGCTCTTCCCTCTTTGGGGCACAGATTTGGGGGAAGAACAACCTAAAGTAAATTTTTAACAAGAAGGTCTTGCTTGAGCTTGGTGCCGCTTGACGAATGAAGTGAGTGGCCGACTGTGACTGCATTTGAGGGGAAACAGCCGCACTGCTCGCTGGTTTCTCCCCGACTGTTCTAGGGTCATTAGGGTGATCCAGCCGCCCTACCTGATATTTGAACTGGCTGAGCCTCTTCTCTTAAGGGATGGAAAACAAAAGCTGGTGTTGAAATGCAAACAGACAGCTCTGGGTTTCAGTCAGCCAGGCTGCAGAATGAAGCCCGGGCTGTCTGGATGAGCCTACAGAAATCTCACAAGATGTATTCCTTTGCCTGGGTTCCAGGCCTAAGGTAGGGAAGAAAAACAAAAGCAAAATGAACACAAAGACATCTCATCCTTGGAGCTTACTCAGTGCCAGCTGAATAGCGAATTGTTTCTTGGGCTCATCCCCTCCCCCCATCTTTTCTGCCTGAATAGATAATCCTTACAAAACGGCTATTCATTCTACTAGCGAAAATTTCCAAGAATTACGCGATACCGACCTTGGCACGAGTCATGGATGGGATGGAGATGGGCTTCTGTGTGCTGTGGCTGTGTGTGTTGGAACCCTGTTAATTTACAAATATCTCAGTATTATATGAAAAGAAGATTTACAAGGTTTAATTAAAACCTGTAAATAAATGTATAAAATAAAACATTTTTATAGCTTGCCTTTGGGCCAAACTCAGTTTTCTTCCTCTTCTTTCTCCTATTCTTCCTCTTCTCTCTCTTCTCCTTCTTCCTCTTCTTCTTGTTCCTCCTCCTCCTCTTCCTCCTTCTCCCCATCCTCTTCCTCCTCTAGCACTACCTTCTTTAAAAAGGCCTTTAGGGGCTAGAACTCAGTAAGAGTGCTTTTTTAGTGGGCTTGAAGCCCTGGGTTTGGTCCTTAGTACCTCACATTCTGGGTGTGATGGTCCTTGTATTTATTCCCAGTCCTCAGAAGTAGAGGCAGGGGCATCAGAAGTTTGAAGTCATCCTTGGCAATATAGCCAGTTTGAGGCCAGTTTGGGATGCATGAGATGCTGTCTAAAAATTAATAGATAAGAAAGTACCTACAGGAACTAGAGATGGAGCTGAGTTGATAGGCGTGAAGTTCTAGGTTCAACCCCCCCAGTAGTGCGTATAACAAACAGGCACCCAGGCAGAGCACCACATGCCTGAACTCACAGTCCTCTGGAAGAGGAAGCAGGGGGCAGATGAGAAGGTCAGGTCAGCCTTGGCTGCACAGTGAGTTCCAGGACAGCCAGAGCCATGTAGAAAGACTCAAAAAAAAAAAAAAAAAAAAAAAAAAAAAAAAAAAAAAGAAGTAATTTAAAAAAGAAAATTAAAGGACCCAATTATAACCAAAGATGGCTTTTTGTTGTATTTCCACGGGACCACATTAGTTGGTATTTAAACTATTTTTCCTTTCTTTTCTTTTCTTTTTTTTTCTCCCAAGAGACAGGGTTTCTCTTTGTAGCCTAATGCCCTGGAACTTGGTCTGTAGACTAGACTGGCCTCAAACTCACAGAGATTCACCTGTCTCTGCCTCCTTAGGAGTACGTCACTGCCACACTGCTTGTTTTGAGGTTAGGCCTGGATATGTAGCCCAGGCTAGCCTTAAATTCCCAGTGATCCTTCAGTTTTAGCCTTTCTAGTGTGTGTCACCATGGCTACCCAGCTAGGAACAAGTTTGGTTTTATAGGGGAATAAAATAAGGCCTGAGGCGACCTCGGAGAAGAATTCTGTCCTGGGTTTTTGTCAGGCAGATAAACTTCTACTTGGGTTTTCTCTGAGCCATCTTCATGGCCCTGTGGAAGTTGTTTAGCTCTTTTTCACATTTATTATTTTCTTTTTATTTGTTCAAGGTCTCGTGTATGGTGGGCTGGCCTGAAACTCGCTATATAGCTAAGGGTAGACTTGAACTCTTGATCCTCCTGTGTCTACTTCCTGAACACTGGGATTACAGGTACGGGCCACCTAACCTCCATATTTAGTTTTAAATTTAAAAAAAAAAAAAATAGAAATGTGGGACAATGAAAAAATGTGTTGTTTGCTTGTTTGTTTGTTCTGTTATTGGTGAGACAGTACCTCCGTATGTAACTCTGACTGTCCTGGAACTATAGACCAAACTGGCCTCGAATTCACAGAGATGTTCGCCACATCCTGGCTGTAACTGTGTTTTAAAGGCTGCGTTAAAGACATGCTCAGAAACCACGGCAGGTGTTTAAATTGAAGTTACTCAATTCTATCAGTAACCCAGCTGTTTTGACCAGCTTTTTTTTTTTTTTTTTTTAAGCCTCCATTTAATTTTAGGTGTTTATAAGCTCTTCAATTTGTTAATGGCAAGACATGCCATTCATGCCAGGGCCTACACTGTAACTTTATTCTGGTGGAATAATCTCTCAAATCCTTATATACACAGTCCTAACTGTTAGCTCTGTAAGGTCAGTAGAGGCTGAGCAGTCTTTGGCTGTCAGGGGCTCAGGTGTCCAAGATAACCTTAACTTGAACAAATGCACAAAAAGCAAATGCTTTAAACTCTCCTCTTTGATTTGAATTTCATAAGTCTGAACTGAGAGCCCTAAAAAAAATCATTAATCAACTTGCATTAATTATAGAAATTGTTAGGTTGCACCAACACAATTCAGCTGTGCATTTGCAAAGGGGA
The DNA here is from genome assembly GCF_947179515.1 of Apodemus sylvaticus. Taxonomy (NCBI): domain Eukaryota; kingdom Metazoa; phylum Chordata; class Mammalia; order Rodentia; family Muridae; genus Apodemus; species Apodemus sylvaticus. The sequence goes on from NC_067483.1 coordinate 43,187,521, forward strand.
CAGATGGAGGGAGAACGGGACTTTTAAAAGTCAGATTTAATTCTCTACTACCAGCTTGCAGGCTGTTTATTTCTGACTGCTGTTTTGAAGGGAAAAGCTTTGCAAACTGACATGTGCTCCCCGGAGGCCTCCAAAAATCACAGTTCTTTAAAAGAGAGGAGCTGGTGGGATTAGCCAGAGGCAGAAGGCCTTAGGAGCTGGACCCCCGGCCCAAGGTTCGGAGCTCCAATGTTGACTCTGCCTGAGTCACCCTGACCCAGGCACCTGGGTGCTCATGTTTCTGTCTAGAGAAGCGCTGAGACTGTTGACTCTTGGGGGGTTGCAGAACACATTATAAAAGCATAGGAAAGTGCTGTGCAAACATGTAAATCTTAGGAACTATTAGAGAGACGCAGCACTGTACTACTAATAAACTCCATTCTTTTGATAACGGGAATCTGATCAGCCTTATGAGAGCAGAGCGTTGGTCTCAGAGTAGAGGAAAGTTTACTTTGAACAGTGTAAATTTGGGTTTGTGCTACTGCTTTGTGCTAGATACTGAAAACCTTAGAAGAATGTGGCTAATTGATTAGTTGATATCAGACCTCCAGGCACTCTGGAAATCTGGATTAAAATTTGCACCAGACACGTGGCACATATGTAATGACCGCCTGACTTTTCAAGAGGGAGACTAATGTCTGATGAACTCTACACTGGGCCTGGGCTTCTCTGCATGCTATAAACAAGCCCAAGAGACAAAGTGAACTCTCAAGGCCTGTAAGGGATGGTGGTGTAACCCTAGGATTTGGGGCACAGAAGTAGGAGGATCTGGAGTGGAAGGCTGTTTTGGGTTTCACGGTAAAACCCTGTCTTAAGTAAAATCGGGGCTGGTGACCCAGCTCCGTGGCTGAGAGTACTGGCTGCTCTTCTGAAAGATCCTAGTTCAATTCCCAGCACCTACGTGATCATAGGAGCCATCTCTCCAGCCCTGTGCTGGATAGTCTTATGTCACCTTGACACACACTAAAATCATTTGAGAGGAGGGGGCCTCAGTTGAGAAAATGCCTCAATAAGATGGGGCACAGGCAAGCCTGTAGATCATTTTTTTTTAATTAGTGATTGAGGGGGAGGGCCCAGCCCACTGTGGGTGCTGCTGTCTCCAGGCTGGTGGCCCTGTGCTCTCTAACAGAGCAGGCTGAGCAAGCCTTGAGAGCAAGCCAGTAAGCAGCACCCCTCCACAGCCTCTGTTCCTGCCGCCAGGCTCCCGCCCTGTGTGAGTTCCTGCCCTCACTGCTTTTGATGATCAACTGTTGTATGAAACTGTTTGTGAAATAAACCCTTTCCTCCAGAGCTTGGTTTGGGTAATGGTGTTTTATCACAGCAATAGTAACCCTAACTAAAGCAAACCCACTCTCAAAATGAGATGAAAGGGAAGAAGGGAGGGAGCTAGGGATGGAGGGAGGGAGAGAGGAAGGAAGGAAGAAAGGAAGGGAGGAAGGAAGGAAGGAAGGAAGGAAGGAAGGAAAGAAAGAAAGAAAGAAAGAAAGAAAGAAAGAAAGAAAGAAAGAAAGAAAGAAAGAAAGATAGGAAAGAAAAGAAAAAAAGAAATTGAAATAACTATTTTCCCCTCAGTTTCTCATTGTTTCTCTCTCTCTCTCTCTCTCTCTCTCTGTGTGTGTGTGTGTGTGTGTGTGTGTGCTCTCTCTCTTGAGACAGGACTTCAAGTAGTTCAGCTGACCTTGAACTTCTGAACCTCCTGCATCTACTTCCCAAGGACTGGACTATACGCATGCACTGCCACACTTTAATGTTAATTAAGATTTACCCTGGGTCTCTATGTGTATGTGCATGTGTGCCCATGCACTATCGTTATGTGCTTCATAGTATAATATATGCTATTTATTAGTCCACTCGTCGGCAGACGTGTGATTACTTGCATTCTGCTACTGTGAGGAAAACTTGTGTTAGTTTCATATGTGTGCATTTGGACAGAAATCCATGTGGCTATTTAGATGAGGATCTGCTCATCCTGAATATGCATAATTTAACTTTTAAGAGTTATTCATAAGCCGAGCGGTGGTGGCGCACGCCTGTAATCCCAGCACTCTGGGAGGCAGAGGCAGGCGGATTTCTGAGTTCAAGGCCAGCGTGGTCTACAGAGTGAGTTCCAGGACAGCTAGGGCGACACAGAGAAACCCTATCTCGAAAAAAAAAATCCAAAAATCAAAACAAAACAAAACAAAAAAAAAAAAGAGCTATTGTTTCTTTGTTTGCTGTTGAGTATAGGTCTCTTGTGTTCTGAAACTCTGTAGACCAGGCTGGCCTCAGACTCAGAGAGAACCTGTGTCTGCCTCTGAGCGCCGCAAGGAGTCACGGAGAGCCCGGGCCATACCTGGCTGACATCCTCGGTTTCTAGCGTTTGAAACCAGTTCTCCAAAGAGTGCAGCTCTTTGGTAGACTTCTTAGCTTTGCCAGTTCCCGAGTAGCAAATGATTTCTCTTGGGCTGTTTTTGCCTTGTTCCCTCCCATCCTGTTTGGTGACTGGGCCAATACTGTCTGGGCCCAGGCCGGCTCAGTGCTGTCCTGGCTACACAGCCAGGAGCCTCCCTTTCTCTGAGCTTCTCTCTGTGATAGGCCCTGGGCGAGCGAGCGAGGGAGCGAGCACCCCTCTTCCACGGAGTCTCTCCGTGCCCAGCCGGACCAGGAGGGACCCGCTATTTTCTCCAACTCCGCTCTAACTTTTCGCCTCTGCAACTTGATCGTGTTCTTCTGCATCCCTTTATTGATTCAATAAATATTTATTGAGCCCTGAACTTCCGGCCAGGTGCTGGGAATGTAAGGGGGCAAACAGGAAAGACAATATCTCCGTGTTTATGGAGCTTACAGATTTTACCTGCAGGTGGAGATGGGTAGGAAAGATGCCTGTTTAAAAAAAAAAAAGCGAGACAGCTTTGCATAGTTTTAAGTATTTCAAAGTAAAAAATGTCATATATCGATGTGAACTGGGGGTTGTGGCAGTAGTGGCAGAGGGTGTGAGCAAGTCCAGGCGGGGACAGGAAAGGACTGGGCTCCCGGAAGGCCTTACAGGGATTCCGTCACTCCGGAGAGCCGCAGGGAACCGCTCCTTCCCACCACAAGTGTTTCTGAGCCCGAGCAAGTGCAGATGCCTCCCTCAGTGTGCTGAAGAACAGAGCGGCCCTTGTGGCTGGGTGGTCAGCCGCGGGAGAGGTGCCGGCGCCGGGGGCAAGCTCAGCCGGACTGCGGACTGCGGTCTGCGAGCCTTGCTGCTGTTCCTTTGTGCAGCCTGTTGTTCCTTTCGGGCTGTGAGGCGTCCTGTCCCTCTTCGTACCCCTGCGGGAGAGGGGCCTAGGTGGATCCGAGCGCTTGGCATAGCATTTTGCAAACTTTGGCGGTTCTTGGAGTCAGCTTGCTTTCATCTTACTGTTTTGTTTGTACCTCCCAAGGGACAACACTCCGATTGTCTGGAAAGAGGAAGGTCAGGGACAGAAAAGTAAAACCCAGGAGCAGCCTGTCCTGTCTGCCTGGGCTTCCAAGGAATGATTGTCTGTGAGTAAACTTGTCTGTGGAGCCCCTGAGCAAATTCTCCCAGTGGCAGGTAAGACAAATTGACTTAGACTAGTGAGGGCTTCTTCTCTCTCAGAATCCCAGTTTGTGGACTGTCACCTGACATGACCCCCATTGAATATGGGGATATTCAATGTTCTGCTCACCCGTAGCTTTGATTTTTTTTTAAAATTTTAATTTATGTGACTACACTATAGCTGTCTTTAGACACACCAGAATTACTGATGGTTTTGAGCCACCATGTGGTTGCTGGGAACTGAACTCAGGACCTCTGGAAGAGCAGCCAGTGCTCTTAACGGCTGAGCCATCTCTCCAGCCAGCCCCTCAGGTGGCTCTTTCAGGGCTGGTATCTATCAAGCCCAGAGCCTCAGTCACAGTCAGGAAGAACTCTCCCGCTGAGCTGTCCAGTCTAGGAATCCATGCTGTGTTGTCTACGATGGAGACTTTACCCCAGACAGACCAGCCAGCTCCTGAGGGTATTGCTGCATGCTAGAGGCTGAGACACTGTGGGGTGATACCTTCTCCCCAGGACAGCCTTTGAGTGGTGTATCTACAGATCAAAACAAACAAAACAAAACCAAAAGTGTCATCCATGACGTTCTTTGTCCCAAGTCACTGAATGAAGCTGGTATTTGTAACTCCATTTTGCCTAAATCTCTATGAAGAGCCCGCCCTGGAAGTAATGATACAGCACTGCTGTTCTGTCCAGATGCTACTCCTAGGTGGACTTGTTTGACCTACACATTTTTCACAAACGAGACTGACTATGATCTCAGGTTCTGTCTGTGCCTGGCCTGCCTGGGCTGAAGGCTCTTTCCCCAGCTTTGCTTCGGCGAGTTGCCCCGCAGCTGTAGTTGGATGGGGCATTTCTAAGGCCGGGATAACGATACTACCTGCCTCACTGGGTGGTGAGGATCAAACAGGGTACACACTTAAAAGGCTCACCTGAGCCTTGCACTTACGGAGTCCTCGGTTAAAGGTCTAATCTCCAGTGTCAGCTCAAATGTCGCCTGACCCCTAAGAGCTGGTGCGGGGTTCGATCCCCCTGGGTATTCTGCATCTCTCCTTCTCTCCTAGGTGTGGCCCAGCACTCAGTCTGCCGGATTTTATTGACTGGTTCTTTCCCCATGATGATGTGAACTCTCTGGATGGTCCGTTTATTCCGGTTTCTGGCCCCAAGGTCGCGCCTGGCATGCGATTGGCTTTGTTTAATGTCTCTCCGCTCCTGGCAACCTTGAGCTAGAACTTTCCTTCTGGACAAAGCGATCAGCCCTCCGCTTCCCCTGGATGTACCTCAGGGATTGGCGTTCCCTGTAATCTCCCGGGCTTCAGATGGGATCGTGACCAAGCCCTGGCTCTGACTTCTCCTCATCTGCATTTCTGTCTTTAGGAGCCATCCTAAGCTCAAGTCTGGGGGGGTTGGGGGGGGGGAGATGGGGGAGGGCAGCTCCTCCTCCTGTGCCCAAAAGCTGACTGGTGAAGTGGGCCCTCACCCAGCCTTCACCTACCCACTTAGAACCCCGAGAGCTAGCCTGTGGTCTCTGCCCGCCACCATGTTGTCAGACTGCCTGATCCTGCCGGAGGAGCCTGTCCACAGGAGCCGGCCTCATTTTGGCTGCACAGTGGCCCGGAGGGCAGATTCCTTCCATATAAAATAAACCAGGTGAAGTTTTGAAAAAGTTAGGGATTTGCCTAACTGCCCAGCAATCCACCTGCCTCCAAAGCTCCCAGAAGCAGGCCTTAGTTTGGTATTAGTCCCGGATCTGCCCACCCTCTGCCCTAGAGTAGCGTTATTTTTCTAAATCCACGTCCAGTCCTAAGGCCCTTCCTCTGCAGGACTGCAGGACGGCCATGCTTGGTTCCCTTGCAGTGCCTTGTAGAGCGCTGTGTTAGTTGGGTCTCCTCCCAGCCCACAGCCCCAGCTGCATATTAGCCTTGGAGTCTTTTGTTAGAAGACTGTTCACACGCTACCATGGACCCACAATGCCCTTCTCCCTGCTTCGTGGAATCTTTTTGGTCCTCCCACAGTCTGCTTGACGAGCCACATCCTCTGTGGCCGCCTTCAAAGAGGGCCCTAGACTGCCACTCCCACCAGGGTTCCTCTGAGCTATAATTCAAGCGAAGGGTTTCTGAATCTGAAGTGGAGATGAGAAGATCTAGCCGAGAGATGACAGGATACTTAATCAAGGAAATCCTAGAAAATGCCCCTTGCCCCTCCACTGCCCTGTGAAGCTTGGGCCAGACTTTCTAGAGTCTGGAGCCGTCTGCCCGCACGTGACTTGTTGTCCAGTGTGCACAGTGATTTGTTGACTGGATGAAGATGGTGAAGATTTTTCTGTTTGTGATAAAGTTGTTGTTTTTTAATTTAATTTATTATTTTTTCTTACTAAGACAAGGTCTTATGTATCTCAGGTTGGCGTTGAACTGGCATTGTAGCTGGGGAATAATCTTGAACTCCTGATCTTTCTGTCTCTGTCTCCCAGGTGCTGGGATTACAGGCACATGCCACCACGCCTGGCTTATTTAGTGCCTTTAAGCCACATCCTGGCTTATTTAGGATCTAACCCTGGGCCTCATGGATGCTAGATAAGCACCGCCTCCCCTGCCTCAAATGGCTTCTCCTAAAAGAAGGCCCAGAGTCAGCAGGTGGGCACCAGGCCTCCTCCTTCTGTTTTCCCTCCCAGACACTCTGGGTCCTTATCTCTGACTGGGATAACCAAAGCTTCTCCTAGGGGGTTGGCTGCTGAGAAGATTAGGAGTAAACCGAGTGAAGGAAGTTGTTAGCAAACTCGGTCTGGCCCAGGAGTCTATGTTACCAGCCCAGAAATATGTGCGGCTCGTAAGTAAAATAGGGATCTGGAAAGGCGAGGTCATAGTCTACAATAACCTGAAAGTTAGGATTTCACTGGGGATTCTTTGTTTCTGTTTTTAAATATTTTTAATTACATGGATATGTTTGTGTCTGTGCATTTGTGCACATGACTACAATGCTTGTAGAGGCTTACATTTATTATATTATATAGTATGTTATTAGCAGTCAGAAAAGGGTACCGGGAACTGAACTCACATCTCTCCAGGGACCCCCAGCCTGCATTTTTTTTAAAAGGTAGGATCTCCGTTGTGCACCCTGGTGGGCCTAAAATGTGCTGTGCTAACCTGTAACTCAAATATCTGCTTTCTTCTGCTTCTGGAGTGCTGAGATGAAAGGTTTAAGGCACTATGCCTGACCACTCCAGCCTGCCTTTAAAAAAAAAAATGTTTTTGAGCTGGGCATGGTGGCGCACACCTTTAATCACAGCACTTAGGGGACAGAGGCAGGTGGCTCTCTGTGAGCTAGGAGCTCACCTGGTCTATATGGTGAGTTCCAGGCCAGCCAAAAGGCTCCATAGTGAGACTATGTTTCAAAAAACAAAACCAAATACAGGGAGGGACCCTGACACACACACCAAACAACAACAAACAAACTTAAAAAGCAAAGTCAGGAGATCATGGTGCATGCTTTTACTCCCAGCACTCAGGAGGCAGAGGCAGGTGAGTCTGTGAGCTTAAGGCCAGCCTGTCCTACACAGTGAGTTCCAGGACAGCCAGGGATAGAGAGAAACCCTGTTTAAAAAAAAAATCAAGACTAGTTTTTACATTTGTCTGTTTTGTAGGTGTGTCTGTGTGGGGGAGGGGAGGCATGTGTAGATGTGACAGCTAGAGGACAAGTTATGGGAGTTTGTCCTCTCCTCCCTCAGGGACTGAACTGCCTTTCTCCAGGCACAGCACCTTTACCTAGTGATTTGTTCCACCAACCTTCATCGGGGTTTCTAAGAGTTAAGGCGATGGAGAATATTATTGATATTTATTCTAGTTTGCCAGGCCTGGAAAGGCTGGTGCATAGCCAGTCAAATCCTGCCCCACGTGTGCCGGAATCCCCTGGTGAGTATTTTAGATTGCAAGTCTCCACCCCAAAGCTCCTGAATCAGAATTAGGAATGATAAATGCACCCTTCCAAAAGCTGCCCCTGTGGCTTTGATAGTCAGGAAGGGCTGAGCACCGAGGGTCGGTCCACACGAGGCTCGAAGAGTGAGCACACCTTGCGGAGATCTTCTCAGCATTTTTGATAAAAAGCTCCCTCAGCACTTTCCCTGTGGTCTGTCAACCCCATACTGCTCAAACAATAGAGGAGTAAAAGAGCCGGCCACACCGGCTTTCCCACCTGCTTTGCAGCCGGGAGTATTTTTCTCAGGTCCTACTGTGGCAATTTAAATGCTAATAATGTAGTTAAGCACAGCCATTTTTTTAAAATATATATATATATATATATTAGCAATCAGAGAATGATGCTTATGAGGGCCTAATTCCTTCTAGATTTTTCTATGGTTAGAGAGTCACATATTAACTTCTTTGACCTTTCAAACTTAAAGAAAAAAAAAGAGAAAAAAATCTCATTTTTGTTATTTTCTCAGCAGATCTTGTAAAAGGAGAGGAAGGCCTCCCCCAACCCCCTGCTGAACCCGAGCTTTGCGATTTCAAAGTGCTGAGTCACCTAGTCTTCTCAGGGTCAGACACTGTCACCCAGGAAAAGTCCTGCAGAGCACCACAGCGGGAGCACCGAGCTGGTCTGTTGCTATTTGAATGACAAGACTGGAGCACCACAGCGGGAGCACCCAGCTGGTCTGTTGCTATTTGAATGACAAGACTGGAGAAGAGACAGTGCATATTTATGCGCTAACTTATTTTTACTCTTAAGCTGGTGTTTAAGAGACTTGTGACCACAGAAACCGGGGCCTTCTGGTTGGTAATTGTGTTGAACAGTGTTTTCTTCCCGTGGCTGGAGAAGACTCAGTAGTTAAGAATCAGATGCTCTTGCAGAACACCAAGGATCAATTCCTAGCACACACATGACAAGTGTAGATCCAGGTCCAGAGGGCCTGGTGTGAAGTCTTTTGGCACTAGGCATACATATGTGCACATGCTAACGTGCATGGGACACACCCTTGTACTGCTCCTATGAAATGAATATGAATGTCAGTGCGCTGCCTTATGGTGTTTACAGGGGAAGATACTCCATTATTATTATTTTAATCGTTTGATTCTCAACTTAGTTTTAAAAAACTAGTAAGGAAAAAAAATACAAGAATAAACTAGATCTTAAACCAGCTCAACTTTTAGAACGTCTGTTTGTGTATTTTGAACATGTCATTGAGTGTACCGGAAATCTTACTGCTGTATTAATGAGGGGAAGTGGTAAGTGGACAGCTGGGCAGGGAGGGAGGGAGGGCAGGAAGCTACCGGTTAGGATTCCGGGGAATGTGGAGAGTGTACAAACACAAGATTGAGCAATCTGGCCAGGTGGGGTAGCACATGCCTTTAATCCCAGCACCCGGAGGCAGAGGCAGGTGGATCTCTTGAGTTCCAGGACAGCGGGAGCTTCCCAGAGAAACCCTGACTCAAGAGAAAAGCAAAAACAAGAAAAGACTGAACAGTTTGTATTTAGAATGGCTCTACTGTTCTTATAACATAAAAGTGGTTTATTGTCCCACCCCCTGATCATCTGGGGTCCTCCAACAGGAAGCGGCTTGGTCTTTCCTTCCACAAGGTGGTAATTTTCTCTAGAACCGAAGTGCCAGCGCTTCCTTCTGAGTAGGAGTGGGAAGACCACGTCTCTCCAAGCTTGGGTTTACTGGGAACTGCAATCCTTGGACCAACCAGCGCCTGGAAGGATCAGAAGCGGCTACTGGCCAGCGGGCGCCTCCATCCCATGTGCCCGCGACTGGAGGGCGCTTTGTGTCTCGCTCCATCCTTTCCTGCGCTGTGAAGGAGGAACTGTGGTTTTCCTGGAGCAGCCGCGCCTTCCCACAGCACTCAGAGCTGATGAAGGGTAAGAATCTGAGAGCAGAGAGGGTGACCAGCACCCTGGTGACTAAGCCCTCTAGAGGCTGCCTCCACACTTATAAAAGTGACTAGTCACCAGCAAGTCATCTGAAGTGCAGGAAGAAAGTCACCAGATGAATGAATTCTTGCTTTCCCTGGTGAATGATGAAGGGGAAGGGAGTAGAGTGTGGTGAAAGAGAGGGCAGTAGGCTGCCAGTGACCTCTGAAAGATTTCCAATCTTTCCTGTAAGTGGTGGCTAAGGATAAAATGAAATGACCTAGATGCCTATCATGATCTTTTCTTAATTATATTGATGGATATAAGATTATTTGGCATTTAAAAAACAAAAATGGGGCCAGTAAGATGGCTCAGTGGGTAAGGACGCCCACTGCCAAGCCGGAGCACCTGAGTTCTGTCCGTGGAACCCACAGGTTCCTACAAGGTGTGTGCTAATGTTAGGGAACCACCCCACCCAGTCCCCTAAACTAACGTTTTCTATTTTTTTCTCTGCCTGTGACTAGATCTGGAAGGAGACAACAAGGACCTTCCTTAGGCAGGGCAAGGACCCAGAACTCCCCCAGAATGCAGCAGGGCGGCACAGCGCTACTGAGCTGTAATCCCAACCTGCAGAGTGAATTTTCAATTTCCACTTCCTGAAATGGTCATGGACGAATAACTCAGAGGCTGAGCACTGTGGGAGCGCCTTGTACAGGACTTGAGGTGCTCTGGGGTTTGGGTCACAGCTTGAAAGAAGCTGAGACGGGAACACATCTGAAGTGGCCTAGGAAGGCAGCCATGGGAAGACCCTGGTAGAGGAGACAAGGAACCCGTTCAAGACATTGCCTCTGGTGAAATTTAGGAAGGGCCTGGAAGTCTCTTAGCTGAGGCCAGTGACTGTGGCCCGAGAGGGGAGGGGTCAAGCTGGTTAGGGCGGAGTTTCCCGCCAGAAGCCAGGGCTTACAGGTGCTGGGTGAAGGCTCTACACTGTACTATCCCTCTGCCCCACCGTTAGTATCACTTTAGGAACTTTGCATTCTAAAAAAGTTATTAACATCTATTAGGGGTTGCAGAGATTGCTCAGTGGTTAAGGGCACCTGTCCCCACAGAGCTCCAGAGTTCAGTTACCGGGACCCACATGGCGGCTCATGGCTGGCCATCCGTAACTCCAGCTCCGGGCAATTCAATGCCCTCTTTGGGCACCAGGCATGCTCCTTTGGCATGTGCTCCTTTGGGCACAAAGTCATACACGCAAGCAAAGCAACACATACATACCTAACATAAACAACATTTATTTGTGTGTAAGTATGTATGTGCGTGCACATTTGTGCAACAGCCTGCTTGTGAGTTCAGAGGACAACCTGCAGAAGTCCATTTTGTCTTTCCACCTCTAAGCAGGGGAGGGTAAGAGAGGTGGACACAGGATGAAGAGAGTTCAAAACACTGCTCTGGGCATGGGGAGATGGCTCAGTAGATAAACGTCTTTGTTTCCTAAACATGGGGCCTGAGTTCGAATCCCTAGCATCCATGTAAAAAGCTGGCCGTAGCTGTGGCCCGGTAACCCCAGTGTGTGGAGGTGAGGGAGGGGAGGACAGATGGTGACGGTGTGGGTGGGCAGTTACTCATGGGCCATCCAGCCTGCACAATGGCAAGCTTCAGGCTCAGCTAGAGTAATGGTTCTCAGGGTTCCTAATGCTGCAACCCCCGTTAATGCAGTTCTTCACGTTGTGGTGACCCCCCCATCATAAAAATTATCTTCCTTGCTTCTTCATGATTGTAATTTTGCTACTGTTATGAATCATAATGCAAATCATTTTTTTGGAGAGAGAGGGTTGCCGGGTCGTCCCATTGGTTGAGAACCACTTGACTAGTGCCTCTGTCTGAAGAGAATAAAGTGTTAACATCCCAGGGCAGGACGCCTGACCCCCTCCTCTGGGCTCCGGAGGCCCATGTGGGTAACCCCACCCCTACAGCCATGTAGTTTTCTCTCTGACTGCTCCAATTACTGTGAGAAGCTCCGGGCATGGCGGCTCATGCCTATTTTAATATCTAAACCTGAGAGGCAGGGGCATTGCTGTGAATTCCAGGCCAGCTCATAGGCTACAGAGTGAAACCCTGTTTAATTTTTTTCCCAGAGACCAGGTTTGTCTTGTAGCCCTGGCTGCCCTGATACTCACTCTGTAGACCAGGCTGGTCTCAAACTCAGAGATTTACCTACCTCTGCCCCAAGCGGTGGGATCAAAGATGTTCGTTACCGCTAACACTGTTGAACCTTTAAAAGAGATGTCTTTATTGTTATTTTATGTTTGTGGGTGATTTTCCTGCATGGATGTCTGTGTATCTTAGTTCCTATGGAAGGTAGAAGAGGCTATCTGATTCCCTGGAACTAGAGTTATAGACAGCTGTATGGTTGTGAGCCACCATGTGGGTGCTGGAAATGGAATCCAGGACCTCTGGAAAAGCAGCCAGTGTTCGTAACTGCTGAGCCACCTCTCCACCCCTGAGACCCTACTTAAAACCATCTAGACTGAAACCATCATCCTCTCCTCACACCACCACCAAGAGCAAACAAGAACATGAGACATTGAAGAAACCCAGAGAAAAGGTGACGGCTCGCTCCAGGGCTCAGGACACTTAGGGCAGATTTGGACCTGCACATAGAACCAGCAGGTGTTGTGCCCTAGCCGTATGTAGAACTGAGAGGAAACAACAAGTTGAGCATCGACTCTAGTTCTGGCTTTTAAGCATTTGGTTTGTCAGGAGCGGCCAGAGTTCATGCCCACCTGTATCCACTCAGTATCCATGGAGACGGGGAGAGCTGATGTAAGGACACATGCTGGAAACCACCAGCGAATAAATATTTAAAGCCTGAGACAGCGATCCTAAAGGGAGCGCTTGCTGCTTGATAAGAGAGAGGTCAAAGGGCAGAACTCTGAAGCACACCAGTGCTCAAAGGTCTAGAAGAGGCCGGATCAGGGAGGCAAAGAATCCAACGGCCATTTTGGAGGTTTCCATCAGGCCGTCGATTGGGGAAAGAATTCTAGGTGAGGAAAAGAATGAACTTAAGGGCTGGAGCCCTGGCTGCTCTTCCAGAGGTCACGAGTTCAATTCCCAGCAACCACATGGTGGCTCACAACCATCTATAACTGGATATGATGCTGGTGTGCCAGCTGCGACGTGCTCATATAAATAAATAAATAAATAATAAATAATAAATAAATAAATGAATGAATAAATAAATAAATAACAAACTTAAGGATCCAGAGTGGCTTGGGAGGAGAGAGGGAGCTGGAGATGAGGAGGGGAATGGAGGCTGGAGATGAGGCTGCCTGGCAACTGAAAACTGAGAGTTCCTAGTGAGGCCTTTGCTTTGATGCTTTTGGCCTAGCTCCCCTGCAATGCCTGCCACAACTGTGTGTTGTTCAGTTAAGTATGTGACAGGCTTGTTGAGGTTTTCCGCTTACTGCCTGGTTTCGTATTATCTCAGCTTTTCCACATTATGTTTTAAGAAATCTGGGAGTATAGGGGGCTGGGGAGATGACTCTGAGTGGGGCTTGTCCCAAGAGCATGACGACCTGACATGTACATCAAGAGAGGCGCTTTGGTTTGCAATCCCTGTTTCCTGGATACAGAAGAATCTCTGGAAAGTCCTTGGCAGGCTAGCCTGGTGTACAAGAAGCAAGCAGAAACAGCAAAGAGATCCAGCTTCAAACAAGGTAGAAGGGGAAGGCTGATATCCAAGTTACCCTCTGACTGACACACACACACACACACACACACACACACACACACATGTAAATACATCGTGTATGTGCTGCCTCCATCTGCAAAGCCTCTTGCTGTGTGAACCTGGCGACCTGTGTTCAATCCTCAGAAACCACATAGGGAGGGGAGAAGCTCCTGAGGTTAGCTATCCTCTGCCTTCCACGTGCATACCATGTAGCACAAGCACCCCACACACACACTCACATCATGCACAAACACACAATAAAACCTTAACTTAAAAAAAAAAAGTATCACCAGGCACCGGTGGCGCACGCCTTTGATCCCATCACTTGGGAGGCAGAGGTAGGTGGATTTCTGAGTTCGAGGCCAGCCTGGTCTACAGAGTAAGTTCCAGGACAGCCAGGGCTACACAGAGAAACCTTGTTACAAGAAAGGAAGGAAGGAAGGAAGGAAGGAAGGAAGGAAGGAAGGAAGGAAGGAAGGAAAGAAGAAAGAAGAAAGAAAGAAAGAAAGAAAGAAAGAAAGAAAGAAAGAAAGAAAGAAAGAAAGAAAGGTGTTTAGATGGCACGCACTGTTATACCTAACTATAGAAAAGATTTGTGAGAAAATTATCCATAAAGTTTCATTAAAATTTAACCGATTATTAGTGTGTATATGGATATGTGGTGCTTGTGGGCGTGAGCCTGTACTTGTAGTGCTATACGCGCGTGGAAGTCCAAGGAGAGCCAACCTTCCCGAGTTGGTTTTCTCTTCCCTATCATATAGAGGCAGGGTCTCTGTTTCTCCCATGCTACGCACTCGCTGGACAATCCACCATCTGACTAGAAGTGCTGAGAGGGCCGGCGTGTGCTATGGCGTCTGGCGTTTTTTTTTTTTTTTTTTTTTTTTTTTTTTGGTTTTTTGGGTTTCGTTTTTTTTCGAGACAGGGTTTCTCTGTGTAGCCCTGGCTGTCCTGGCACTCACTCTGTAGACCAGGCTGGCCTCGAACTCAGAGATCCGCCTGCCTCTGCCTCCCAGAGTGCTGGGATTACAGGTTTGTGCCACCATTGCCTGGCCTGTCTGGCATTTTTATGAGGTTCCAGGAACGGAATTCTGGCCCTTGAGTTTACACATAAGTACTTTTACTGGCCAAATTATCTATCTGTCTGTCTGTCTATCATGTTTCTCTGTCTGTCTGTCTTTGGAGACAAAGTCTCCTGTAGCCCAACCTGGCTTGGAATTCTCTATGTAGCTACAAATGCCCTTGACCTTCTGAGTCTTTTCCACTTTCCTGGACTAGGATTGCAGGTGTGATAACTCATTTATGGGGTACTGGGGATCAATCTCAGGGTTTTATGCATGGCAAGCATCCACTTCAAATATAAATTATATATGTATATATACATATACATACATATAAACACACATGCATACATATACATTGCCTTAAAGGGCAGGTAGTGTGGTAACTCCAGGAAGTGGTATAAAGGATGTTGTTGGGCCGGGCGGTGGTGGCGCACGCCTGTAATCCCAGCACTCTGGGAGGCAGAGGCAGGCGGATCTCTGAGTTCGAGGCCAGCCTGGTCTACAGAGTGAGTTCCAGGACAGCCAGGGCTATGCAGAGAAACCCTGTCTCAAAAAAAAAAAAAAAAAAAAGGATGTTGTTGCTATGCTGACCATGATGTGAACATGTTTGTGGGTCAAAGGTGAAAATGCTGGCAGGGGAGGGAGGGTGAAGCGGGGAGGAATGTGCCTATTTCTGCAGTGTGCTCGGAATCCTGGCTGCAGAGCTGTGGCCAGTCTGTTCTAGCAAGCTGGGAATTTTACTCAGTGCTTCTGCAGGAATTTTACAGGAATGTCTCATTCAGGCAATGAGCCACTATTTTCTGACACACAGTTTCCAAAACTGCTTATTTCTACATAGCTCTTTTCTTTCTTTTTTTTTTTAGTGTGCAGATGTTTAAACCTCAGACAGTTTGGCTTGGGGGGGGGGGGGAGGCTGGGCCAACAACTCGCTCAACATTCTTTTGAGTCTGACAGGCTGGTGGATCACAGAGTGTGGCTCCTGAATCTCTTGGGTCGGACTGAAGAAGCACTTTTAAGGTAAACTATTTTTTTTCCTGCCGTTCATTCTTGAGGATGATGCCGGCGGTCACTCACCGGTCCACCTCAGATCTGAAGAGGGGCCGACAGGGGACGGTGGAGGAGTTGCCTCATTTCCAGCTGCTGCAGACTGGAGAAGGGCTTGGGTGTGTGCACAGCTGCGGGGCTCAGGTGTAGATGGTCCAGTGTGTGCTGGGAGTGCTTGTGCAGTAAGGAGGGTTCTTCCTCCACAGATGCCTCACTGTTCCCCCAGTTTGCTCCAGTTTATTTCTTTATTTTTACGATCTTATGAAATGCTGTTGACCAGAACTGGAGCAATAAGACGAGAAGAAAGGAAGTATTTGGAAATATTAAGAGATGCTGGGCTGAAACATCTTGCATTAGTCACTGCTGCCGTGGGAAGCCAACGACTGTGAAAGAATATCTTTTCACATTTCTTACATATTTAGAGACTCTGCCCTTTTCAAGATCCCATTGCGCACATCCATGGGGTTGTTAGGGAACCGGCTCTCTCCTCCAGATATCCCCAGTGCGTGCGGAAGTGTCTGGTTAAGTTTTTATGCTAATGCTTTGAGGGACCGGCTACAGTCTTCTGTAGCCAGGGATGCGGTTCCAGCTAGATGTGCTTGAAGGTCTTCTGCCATCCATGAGCCATTTTCCAAGATCATTTCCAAGATCACACCGAGATTTGGTGTGAGCCCTCCAAAACAAAGCAAGGCTTTACCTTCGAGTCTGTGTTCATATGTAATGCTGTTAGGCTGGGGCTTTCTTAACCTGCATGTTTTTCATACATAGATTCGGCCAACAAGGTTTAAAAATATAGTCAGACTCATATACTTAACATTTGTAGATTTTCTTCCTTGCTTTTAAAACCTGGGAATAATAACTATGTGGAGACTCTTGCGTTGTACGAGGTATTTTAAATTAACCAGCTATGTCAAAGTATACATATCCAGTGGGAAGCTGCAGGTTCAGGTTAAACACTGTGTCGTTTTATACAAAGGATTTGAGCTTCCATTAATCTGACTTCCTTGGGACTCCTGGAACCAACCCCAAACAGACACCCAGGAACAGCTGCAATGTATTAAGACCGTCCCTGTGACCAGAAAGATAAATGGGCCCAGTCCCTTTAAACAGCTGCCCTCGTCCAGGTTTCTGTGGGCCCTGTCTGTGGTTGAATTTTTGGGATCCTGAGGACTCAGGAGGGAAAAGGTTATGTTTTCCTCTAACCGCAGTGTGGTATAAACGTCTTTCACGAATGGCGACAAAGCTTAGGAATGCTAACTGTACCCACAACTGTCACCGGGAAGAGTCACACATTTTCAAATTATACTACAGGTGCTTTATCTGCTCTGTCCCCTCCAAAGCTCCGACATATATATTATACATAACAAATGCATCCGTTATAAAAAATCATATGTTTTGAAAGGCGTTTGTAATATAGAACTTATAAAAGGGGTGGAGTTTTTGACGGTTATGGAAGGGGCATAGGGATTACGGATTGTTGAGAAGCAGGCTCTGCATGTGGCCAGAGCGCTTTCCAGCACAGCCTGCTCTTATCCTCGGGGCTAAATTTGAGCACATTTGAGAATATTTTAGACCTGGAAGGAGGCTGGGCATGAAAATAACAACTGGGTCTAACCAAGCCTTTGAAACCACAGGCTGATGGGAGACTCTGCCTGTGAAGTGTTCCGAAAACACTCTGTGTCATCTGTTTTCCCGACACCCTTCTCACTTGGTAGATAAGGGACAAACTTATTTTCCATGTTGCAAAAATAGGAAATGAGGTATAGGGAGTCTGGGAGAATTATTACCCAAGATTGCAGTGAGTCAGAGGCTTTTTGAGCACCACAGAAGCCATGGCTCCCTGATCATGACCCCAGATTTGCTCTCTGCAGGCCTTGCGGTTTTAGAGAAAAATGTACTAATTTCACTTTCACTTTTGTTCCTGTTTGGTTGCGGTACAATCTTCAGTTTAGACAAAGAAATCATCATTTTCGTTTTTAAACCTCCTCCCATCCACCCCCCCCAACACACACACACATACATACACACACACACACACACACACACACACACACACACACACACACTACTGCCTTCCTTTTGAGACAAAGTCTTGCTATAACCCTGGTTGGTTAGCCTGGAACTCTCTGTATAAAGCAGACTGGACTTGAACTCACCGAGATCTTCATGCCTCCTGGGATTAGAGGCAAGTGTCAACATGCTGTGTCTTTGTTGTCATTGTTTGCTTGTTTTTGAGACAGGGCCTCCTGTAGGCCAAGCTGACTTCTGACTGGGAGATCCTGCACCGCTGACCCTCTGGCTTTGCCCTCCTAAGGACATAGTTACAGTAAGCCTGGTTTATGCATGCTGGGGACAGAACCCAGATCTCTCTCTCTCTCTCTTTCTCTCTCTCTCTCTGTCTTGTGTGTGTGTGTGTGTGTGTGTGTGTGTGTAATAACTCTACTAGCTACATGCAGACCCAAGTGAAGCAGGTTTTTTTCTCATTTTTTTTTCTTTCTTTTTAGGAATTTCTTCTTTGCGGGAAATATTGTTGATGATTCAGTTGAATCTAATTAATCTAATCAGTGCCTGTTTGGTGCAAGCCTCTTTTCTAGCCACTGAGAAGACACTGAATTGATTAACCCCAATGTTACTGTGGAGGAGGGGCTAAAGGACCAAAGTAAACTTAATTTTTCAAGCTCACGGGAGTTCTGAGGTCCTGGTAAGTTACTCACTTTCTGTCCAGGAAAAAAAAAAGGTGCTTCTATAAAGATACACATTACACATAGGTTTTACAAAGAGTTCAACCTGTTTAGGACCCATCCTAGTTGAGCTGCAGGATTAACTCAGGCAAAGTATTTTTGGCATGGAACAAAACCAGTAATTCCTTGAAGGAAACACAAAGCTGTTGTGGCCACAGGGTAGAAAGAGAGGTGGAGATTAGATCCAAGCAGGTCAGAGGACCTGGTGTCTGGCAGGTCAGCTAGTGTCCCTCCCTGGACGGAAGCCTGAGGACTCTGCTAGTATTGATCTCTGGGTGGTAATACTGTAGGCAGAGAGAAAAGTCAGGCCAGGGCGGGGCACGGCAGGGAGCATGATAAACAGGATCAGGCCTTTGCACCAGAGGCCGGTTTCTCTGGACATGGAGTTTAGGAAGAGGAATGAACAGAAACTATACTTTCTTAACCCAGAGAGCGGCAGGGTCCGGTGCTCGCACTATTGAAATGAGTAAGTGGTTTTCTAGAAAATTCTTCCAGGACGATATTCTGCAGTTCCATGTATCGACTGTTTTGGGTTTTTTTGTTTGTTTGTTTGTTTTGTTTTGTTTTTTAGATAGAAGCCTTCAGTTTGGTACCGTGTGATGATCAGTACCTTGTATCTGTCTTCCAGCTCGGACCCTCCAATCTCACTTTTAAATAAGTCACAAGAGCTTGCTAACTTCTCTTAGCGCTCCTTAGAAGCTTGTTTCTGGGGCTGGAGAGATGGCTCAGTGGTTAGGCGCACATACTGCCCTTGCAGAGGACCTCAGTTCAATTCTCAGGACCCATATGATGTGGCTGACAACTCCCTGGTCCTTCAGCTCCAGAAGGACCCAAAACCCTTGGCAACCATGAGCACCGCCTGCACTTACCTCCGTGCCCTCCCCCCACAGGTTAAAACATTACAAATTTAAAAAATTAAAATAATACTAAATTTTTGTTTGCTTGTTTTAAGGTTCATTTTTTTTAGTGTAGACACATGGTGGCAAAGTTACTGGGTCAACGCATATAAATTTAGAAGGCAGAGCAGATAGGCATCCGTGATTACTTGTGCCACTGAATTATTTGTGTTGTATATTATTTCCCTGCCAATAAACTCTATGATTGTCATGCCCTAAGCAACGGACACTTTTTATGCGACAGATCTCACATGGGAGGTTTACTGGGGACGGGGAACACAGAGGCTGGCTCTGGGTGAGGGTGGAGAGCAGAAGAGAACAGGAAGGGGGGCTGGGGGGCTGGCTTTTGTGTGTGTGTGTGTGTGTGTGTGGTTTTTCTGAGAAAGGGTTTCTCTGTGTAGCCCTGGCTGTCCTGGAACTCACTCTGTAGACCAGGCTGGCCTCCAACTCAGAAATCCGCCTGCCCCTGCCTCCCAAGTGCTGGGATTAAAGTCATGTGCCACCGCCGCCCAGTCTGGCTTCTTATAAGTGGTGTAGCGCATGTGCCAGAGGAGGATATGTGATACTGTGACAGTGGGAATGTGTCACATCTTGGCAGCTAGTGATGACATCTGCTGTTACTAGGTCCCTGGGGACAGGTGGTAGATACACCTGGTTACCAGCAGTGATCTCCTTATATATAGATCTTCTTATATATTGAAGCTCCCCTAGTGAACTAACTTACTTACTTTCTTTCTTTCTTTCTTTCTTTCTTTCTTTCTTTCTTTCTTTCTTTCTTTCTCTCTTTCTTCCTTTCTCTCTTTCTCTCTTTCTCTCTTTCTCTTTCTCTTTCTCTCTTTCTCTCTTTCTCTCCCTTCCTTCCTTCCTTCCTTCCTTCTTCCTTCCTTCCTTCCTTCCTTCCTTCCCTTCCTTCCTTCCTTCCTATTATTTATGTGTTTTGGTATCTTACACACATGTCAGATAACAGGAGGTACAGACAGTTGTGAGCCACTATTGTGGATGCTGGGAATTGAACATGGCTCCTCTGGAAGAGCGGTCAGCACTCTTGACTACTGAGCCATCTCTCAGGCCCTTTGGGAGCCTTTTCTTAAAAGTAAAATAGCATGCACTTGGGAGGCTAACACAGGAAGGAGGTCAGGGCTAGCTAGCTTGAACTATATAGCAAGACCCTGTCTCAACCCCTGCCTTTACACACAAGGTTCGTGGTGCTCAGTACCTGGGTTTTACATTATGAAATATAATTTTATGTGTGGGCCACAGCTTGTCACCTAATGATGAACATCTTCATTTTACAGGTTTGGGAGACTCAGAGAGGATGCCACTGTTCTGAAGGCACAGTCACAGGAGCTGTGACTGAGTGAGTGTACGGTTATAGGCCCAAGTGTATCTTCATCCTGTCTCTCTGCTGAGTCATATAAAGTACATTATCCTAGTACCCCCGTACGCACTTCTGCTCACAGTTGATTCTTTGCTAAACCTGTTCCTCCAGGGACTTACTTAGCTAGACAACCAGCTTTTCATTTTCCTCCTTATTTTCCTACCCAACTTTATGAAATTAAATTATTTATTTTTTGAAACAGCGCCTCACTTTGTAGCCCTGAATGGTTTGGAACTTACTGTGTAGACCAGGTTGGCTTTGAACTCACAATCATCTATCTGCCTCTGTTCCCAAAATGCTGGGATTAAAAGCCTATGTCACACATACCTCATCTTCCTTCCTAGGTTTATGTTTTCAAGAATTGTCACTTCGGACTCAGTCTACAAGACAGGGGTCAAAGTGGAGCTGGCCAGTGGAGTGTTGGTACAAAACCCTAAGTCAAGCCCTCGAGTGCGTTTGTTTATTTATTTACTTTGTTTTGTTGTTGGTTTTCTTTTGTTTGTTTGTTTGTTTTTGGATTTTTTTTTGGATTTGTTATTTTTTTCAAGACAGGGTTTCTCTGTATAGCCCTGGCTGTCCTAGAACTCACTCTGTAGACCAGGCTGGCCTCAAACTCAGAAATCTGCCTGCCTCTGTCTCCCAGAGTGCTGGGATTACAGGCGGTGCGACACCACGGCCCGGCCTAAACCCTCGAGTTTAAAACCACATCTTAAAAAGGAGGCACATATATGTATGTATATGTGTACTTGTATGAAAAAACAAGTCTCAAATATATATGAGACTTGTTTTTTTCTCTGTGAATGTTTTGCTTCCCTGTGTACCATGCCCTTGAAGGTCAGAAGAGGTCATTGGAACTGGAATTGCAGGTGGTTATAAGCCTCTGTGCAGGTGCTGAGGGCCCAGACCCTCGGTAGGAGCTCTGAGGAATGCTCTTACCTGCTGAGCCATCTGTCCAGCCGGGGTTGCCTTGATTGTTAGTTGAGGAAGGAAGAGCCACCCGAGGGAGGGCTGAGCCAGTCCTAGGGCTCTTCCCTGAATGGTATGTAAATGAGGGAAGCCAGCAGAGCCCGGACAAGCAAGGGTGTGCACACTTTCCTTGGTCTTTGTTTTGAATGTGATGTGACTGGCTGCTTCAATTCCTGACTTTTTTTGGACTGGGTATTTTATCACAGCAACAGAAATGAAACTACAACAACTTCAAAGAAGATGGTGCAATAAGATAAAGACCGGGTGGCCTAGCATGACCTCCAGAGCTTGGCCCTTGGGACTCACTTTCTTAGAGGAGAAAATTCATTCCTTCAGTTGTCCTCTGACCTCCACATGTGTCCTATAACATGGGTGTACGCACACATCTGAATACACACACATCCACACTACACATGTGAAATAAATAAAATGTAATAAAGTTGGTTTCTTGCTTTGTTCCTCTGTATCCTGACCTCGGTCACCCTTCCCTTTGTCTCCTCTTCCCCATGGGCGCTCACCAGACTGTTAGGCTATAGCTCTCCTCTTGCTCTTTACTTGGGGGTCTCATTGTGTGGCCCTGGCTGGCTGACCTGGAAATCTATTTGTAGGCGAGGCTGGTCTTGAACTCATAGACATCCCCCTGCCTCTGCCTCTTGAGTGTGGGATTAAGGGAAGGTTCCACCTTTACCGGCCCACCCACTTCTCTTGACCACCCATTATTATCCTTCAGAGTTCAGCAAAGTGGCTTTTCTTTCCTTTGCCCCTCCTCCCTCCCGCGTGCCCAACTCCGTCAGAAGAGTTATGCTAATGAGCTCATTACTCCTGTGTTTTCCATTTCCCCGACTTAGGAATTTTAAAGCCAGAGCTTAAGTTATTTCATCAGCTCTGCAAGCCTGCATACTAAGATGGTGCTGGGTTTATAGCACTTGGTCAGCCAGATGCTGAATGAGCCAGTGTTTCTCCCAGGCCTGGGGCACACAGTCGTCGTCCTGCCCCTCACCTCGAATGAACCGAAGACTCTTGCAGATTATATTACTAAGAATGTGTTATATTCTTGTCTCATGATTTTTTACGTTTATCTTTTATGTAGTAAAATCTAACAGCTGATCTGTCTGGAAAACTATTCATCAATAAAGCTGATAGGAAGGATTTGTAGTTTAAATCTATTTATTTATTTGGTTTTTTGAGAGAGGTTTTCACTGTGTGTAGCCTTGGTTGTGCTGGAACTATCTCTATAGACCAGGTTGGCCTTGAATTCAGATGTCCACCTGCCTCTGCTGAGGAGAGAGTGCTGGGATTAAAGACATGTATCAGTAATGTCCGGCTATAGTATTTTGTTTTTTTTCTTTTTCTTTCTTTCTTTCTTTCTTTCTTTCTTTCTTTCTTTCTTTCTTTCTTTCTTTCTTTCTTTCTCTCTCTCTCTCTCTCTCTCTCTCTCTCTCTCTCTTTCTTTCTTTCTTTCTTAATTTCTCTCTCTCTCTCTCTCTCTCTCTTTCTTTTTGTTTGGTTTTTCGAGACAGGGTTTCTCTGTATAGCCCTGGCTGTCCTGGAACTCACTCTGTAGACCAGACTGGCCTCAAACTCAGAAATCTGCCTGCCTCTGCTTCCCAAGTGCTGGGATTAAAGGTGTGTGCCACCACTGCCCAGCTAGTTTAGGTTTTCAAAGTTGGAAAAGGGAGTTGGGTCTCACTGCGTCACCAGGCCTGGCTTCAGATTCATGGGTGTCCTGCCTCAGCCTCCCAAACACTGGGATTCCAGGTGGGTCACTACACTTAGTTTAAGAACTTTAAGCCAAGTTTGGTGGTTATCCTCTATCAATCTCTGCACTTAGGAAGCAGAATCAGGAAGTAAGTTTAAGGCCAGCCTGGTCTGCAGAGCGAGTTCCAGGATAGCCAGGGCTATATAGTGAGAGCTGTCTTAAATTGATGATTTCAAGCACTATTTGACCTGTAAAGCTAACACATTTAATCAGTTTTCTCAGTTTTCGCTAGTAATGATCTTTCCTTCCATCCCTATTTTGTTCATTCTTTATTTGAGACAGGGTCTCATGTATTCCAGACTGACCTCAAATGGGCCATATAATTGAGGAGACTCTTGAACTTACCATTTTCCTGCCTCTTCTTTCCCAGTGTTAGGATTCCATGTCTGTTTTATGCAGTACTGAGGATCAGAGCCAAAACACTGTGTCTGCTCTGTAAACTACTCTACTAATGAAACTACATCTAGGCCTCTGCCCCTGCCCTGCCTGACTCTATCTGTGTGTGTGTGTTTGTGTGTGTTTGTGTGTGAGTGTGTATGTATATGTGTTCATGTATGGAGTATACATATGTATGTATATGTACATGAAGGCCAGTGGACTACCTGAGTTTCATTCCTCAAGTTCCTGCAAGTCACTAGCTTTGAAAGCTTGATAGGCTAGCCACTGAGCCCCAGAGGTCCATCCTTTCTGCCCTGTGCAGCACTGAGGTTACAGTCACTAAGTACCAGGCTGGAAGGTTTGTTGTTGTTATTGTTGTTTTGTTTTGCTTGTTTTAACATAGGTTCTAGGGACTTCTCTGAGTACCTCCTGCTTGCAAGTTTACCAATAGAGCCATTTCCCCAGCCCCTCCCTCCCCTCCTTCTCTTTCTAATTTTCTTGAGATAGAGTCTCACTGTGTAGCCCTGGCTAGCCTAAAATTTACTATATAGACTAGGTTGACCTTGAACTTGCAACAATCCTCCTGCCTCATCCAGACTGCTAGGAGTACAGCCGTGAGCCCCACCCCTAGCTCACTGTGTTAGCTCCTCTCCGTGTTACCCAGACTGGAGCAAGCCATCTGTTTCTCTGCTGGAATCTGGCTGGTAACCATTTAAAGAGATAGAAAATTCTGATTTCCTGGAGATTCCTATGGCGGTATGTGTCTGAACTTAGCTTTTGCTGGCATATTAGATTAACATATATGTAGATGCTCACTCGTCCTCCAGGAGAAACACTTCCACCTGCTATTAATATTTTATATTTTAGCCAGGTTGTGGTGGCACACACCTTTGATCCCAGCATTTGGGAGAGACTCCCAAAGAAGGGCCAATCTCTATGAGTTCAAGGCCAGCCTGGCCTACAGAGCTAGTTCTAGGACAGCCATGATTAGACAAAGAAGCCTGGACTTGAAAAAAACAAGACAGAACAAAATTCATATTTTGCGTGGTTTTTTCCTTAGAAGTTCCCTTCATGTTGTTTGTCAAATGCATATTGTATGTCTAATCTAACAAACATATCTCTTCTCCTGTACTTCCTTCTCATAAATAATCATGCAGTAGAACAGCATTCATTTAAAAGTCCTCCTCAGACCCAGGGTTGGGTGTAAGTGAAAGAATGTGCATCCCTATCACTAAAGACAAAACCAAAAACCCCTTTCAGATACATATGATTTGCTTTTTCCCCTTAGAGTTCGATATAGTTCATGTGTTGCTTTTGCTGTAATTAATACTGTGTTCTCTGCAGGCCTCTGGAAATCTTCCCTTCCTTGATTTTTTTTCTGTGTATCTAGGGACTTACAATTCTGATTATTAGTATACAATGGAATATCAGCACTTATTTGTTTTGTTTGTAGGGAAATGGGTAGAAGCTACATGCTAGGCAAATGCTCCGCCACTGTACTCCCCACCCCTTAGTTCACACTCCAAATTTAAACCTCCCCCCACCGTCCACCCTCCGACTGTTCCACATCCCATACCTCCTCCCCCTTAAAATTTATTTTTATTTTTTTATTGTTTTGTTTTTTGATTTTTTGGATTGTTTTTTTGGGTTTTTTTTTTTTTTTTTTTTTTTTTTTTTTTTTTTGGTGAGACAAGATTTCTCTGTATAGCCCTGGCTGTCCTGGAACTCACTCTGTAGACCAGGCTGGCCTCAAACTCAGAAATCCACCTGCCTCTGCCTCCCAGAGTGCTGGGATTATAGGCGTGCGCCACCACCACCCGGTTTATTTTTATTTTTTTATTGTGTGTGTGTATACATGTGAATGTATGCTATGTGCATTTAGTCAGAAGTTGGTATCTCTGGAGCTGGATTTATAGGTGGTTGGAGTTGCCTGATATGGGTGCTGGGAATTGAAGTCAGGTCCTCTGTAAGAACAAATGCTCTTAGCCACTGAGCTATCTCTCCAGCCACACCCATACTGTGTCACAGACACAGCTGTAATCAAGAATATAGCACCATTGGGATCTAAGATACTTTGCTCTGCTTCTCAGTGACAATCTTATCCCATGGTTAAGGATGAAGGTAAGGGCAGAGCCGTAGTTAGCGCGTGGCAGTGATCAATGATGGATGCTTTGTTTGGGGTGTGAGTCGATGCAACATCAGAACCTCTTCGGCAGCCTCCACGATGTTTACAAAGCTTACATTACATAATTCAGATTAGCTGTAATAGTAATTGAAGTGAACATGGTAGGTGCCGATTGGGAAGGCAGAACGGGAAACAGTCCCAACCTGTTAACTTTTGTTAATGTGACATGCTTTGAGTCAGGCAGGTGAGCGGGATTGTTTCCAATCACCCACCCAAGCTGAGTGTCACAGCACCAGTCTGTAATCTCAGCACTTGGGAGACTGAGGCAGGAGGATTCCTATGAGTTTGAAGGTGGCTTGAGCAGCATAGTGAGACCCTGTCAGAAGAAAAGGAAGAACCGGAGGAGAAAGAAGATCCTGGAGTGCTACCTCATGCCTTTAATTGGGAAGCAGAGGTGGGCAGATCTCTGTGAGTCTGAGGCCAGTCTGGTCTACAGAGTGTGTTCTAGGTCAGCCAGTCAGGACTACACAGTGAGAGGCTGCCTTAAAAATAAAAGAAAAAGAAGAGGCAGAAGAAGGAGAGGAAGAGGAAGGAGAAAAGGAAGAAAAGGGAGAGGAAGACACCATCTTGCTATTCATTAAACTGTGCCAGACACTTGGGTGAGCGCCATAACTCTTTATTGGCCTTCTCCACAGTCCTGATTGTCATCTGTCCTTCCTGTCTTTGAAACTGAGGTTATGCCGGGGCAATGATGGTGCACGCCTGTAATTCCAGCACTCTGGGAAGCAGAGGCAGTCGGATTTCTAAGTTCGAGGCCAGCCTGGTCTACAGAGTGAGTTCCAGGACAGCCAGGGCTATACAGAAAAACCCTGTCTTGAAAAAAACCAAATCCAAACAACAACAACAACAACAACAACAAAAAACCCTGAGGTTATGAGTTGAGCAGAGTGAAGATTCGGACCTGGGACTCCTGACTCTTACCAAGTCTCAGCCTTGGAGACAGACTCTAGGTTTGTGCCTGGCTTCTGCTGTTACTAACTGTGAACAGAGTCAGTACCCCACAGTGTATCTAGTGAGTTAGCTGTGGTCTGGGGGTCACAGAGGAGAGAGCAGGCCTCGGACCTGGCCTCCCTGAGCCTGTAATTTGCCTGTTCCTTTTCTCCTCCCAAGGAGCCAGTCACCGGCTATCTTGTTTGTGATCAGTTCTCCTGTTTAGAACTCTAGCTTCCTAAGGGCAGAGACTGCAGGGTTCTCTTCCGGGCTGTGGCAATCAGTAGTACTTAGCAGTTCCCAGCACGCAGCAGACACTCAACTGACATTTCCTTATGGATGTATCGCCTGTCATTTCGTATCTCCAGTCATTTCCTAAGTAGAATTGGCCTCGGGGGTCAAATCTGGTTACCACCTATTCTTCTAAAGGTTGTGAGCAATTTTACTTTTTTTTTTTTTTCTGTTTGAGACAGGGTCTCATAGTGCAGCCCAAGGTAGTCTGGAATTTAGAGCAATCCTCCTGCTCCAACCTCCTAGGTTTTAGGATTTTGTAATCTCCCAGGCCCAACTGATTTTTTTAATTTAAAGACATGGTTTCTATGTAGCCCTGATTGTCCTCTAACTCTCTCTGTATAAACCAGGAGATCTGCCTTGTCTGGGACTCCCAAGTGCTGGGGTTAAAGGCAGGGCCACCACTGCCTGGCAGGTTCTTAAATTCTGTATATATATATTTATATATATACACACACACACACACATATATATATATATATATATATACACACACATACACACACACACACATATATACACACACAGAAACACACATACACGCACACACACACAGTTTTGCCAGGCCATAGCCACTCTAGTCATTTACATATTGTGTTTGGTTGCTTTCATTCTGCAAAGATGGTTATCAGCAGCAGACAGTACATCCTGAACCCTAAACCTCCCCTCTCTCTCAGGGTGAACAGAAATAGCAGTCCCCAGTGCTTCTCTAATCTCAATTTTTCATGGGCATACTTAACTCTCCTTCATCCAAAGTTTTATTTACTCGACAAATACTTGCTCAGCACACACCTTTTAAAACAATGTTTAACTCCGTTTGTCTCTGTGGTTAGGGAAGTGCATTTGGGGCCTGCCTTCAGTCAGCTCTCATCCTTTGGTTGAGATGGCCTTCGGTGACTGTGTGTGGGGATAGGACCTGGTTCCTCAGACTGGGTATACACACCTCTTGCTTTGCACACTCAGAGGCTTTGATCTTTGCTTCTGTGGCTCTGACTTCACTTCACATTGTAAAATACATCCGCAGGCGCCCTCTTCCCCTTCCACCCAAGTTTTCCATTTCCTCTGTCTTCTGTCCCAGCTGTTAAAGTTATAGTAACTAAGGATGGGGCCGAGGGCACGGGAAAAACAGTCCTTGGCGCTTAGGGTGTGCCCTGAGCATACAGCATACCTCGGGCTTTTACATAGCCTCTTTAATCTGCTCTAGAAAAGCCTTTCAAAAGGCAGGTACCGTTTCTTCTGTTTCACAGATGGAAACCTTGAAGCTCAGAGAGGTAAAACAATTTGCCCAAGTTGCCTCTGTTAAGCAGAGGAGACAGGACTCTGAATCCAGACTGCAACTCCTGAGCGTAAGCTCTTAGTCATGTTGGTCAGGTGCCAGGCCATGGAATTGGCATATCCTGTAATGCTGGGGGAAAAGGTGGGTAGAAAGCAAGGCTACCTCACCCCGTCTCCCCTGGAAAACTGGTAGTGACACACCAATGGATTTTGGATTGCGCTCCCGCCAAAGGATCTAAATTCTACCAGGTCAGAAGCTGGATGAGGAACAGAACTGGGGCTGTAGCTCAGTGGTAGAGGAACGCTAACATGCCCGAGGCCCAGTCCCCTCCATCAAAACAAATGGACATCCTGACTTTTGACTACTTCTGAAGTAATCAAAGGATAATTACCCACAATACCTGGGGCTGTGAATTCAGTAGAACTGACCAGACAGGCAAGGAAGGCCTGAGGTACATGAGGAATGTTAATGACGATACTAGAGAAAGGGAATGTCTGGTAAGTTTGGGGACAGCTGAGTAAGATATGGGCCTGGTGGATTCCTGAGGGAGGTACAACACTGTGCATGGCAGGGGGTTTAGCCTCCACCCAGGGTCAGCAAGCACCTCTAAGGAGGAAAGTTCCAAGGAACCCTATTGGGAATGTGGCTTCAGGCCTTGCCGGTTCCCTCTTTGTTTAGTTAGTAATTACCAAACTCTTGTGTGGGTGCAGATCAGCGACTGGACTGCCTTGAATCTCTGCTGCTTGTGCCGGGAAAAGGCAGGGGATTAGCATCACACATCCACAGACAGCAAGCTTGGTTAGGAAAAGGTATGAAGGTTAGTGAAACAAGGTCATTCCTGAGTTTTTAGAGAGCCTGGTGACTCAGGGATGTCTCAGTAAAAACACACCGCAGGCTGAGGTCGTTTGAGCCGTCCTTGGTGACTAAGGTTTCAGGTATCTCAGTTTGCCAAATTCTTTGTTGAGTGGTTCAAAACATCCAGAAAGACCCTAGAGCCCTAACAGAAACTTTCTTCTCAATGACCCAGGAGGCCTCTGTTTCTGAGTCAGTGGCCCTGGGCTCTGTAAGCATGGGAATGCATGGAATTTATTTGTAGTTTGCAGGAAATAAAGTGTTATTGTTAGGGTAGTTTCCTGTCATAAACACACATACACACCCCAACACTTTAATTTGGTCTTAAAATAGCAACCTTAGATGTTCTTGATCCAAGAACGTATGGGAAACCCAAAATTATATGTGTTTTCTTTGCTTTTTTGAATTTGTGGTGTAAGAATTCTCCATATTTGTCCCAGATAAGATGTTAAATGTTTCTAGTTTCTTGGTGCATTAGATATGAAAACCTGGGACTGGTATGTAGCTCTGCGTCCCAGTACAAAAAGAGAAAACAAAAAACCCAGTAACAGCACTGGAACCCCCAATTAGGGAGGAAACTACAGAATTCTTGTATGAAATTCTCAAAAAATTTTTTAAAAAATGGAAAGAAAATAAGATGGAGGTAGGCCTGCTTGAGGTGTTCAAGCGGGGTGCAGGGCTGAGTGCTGCCTCCCCAGTGCTTCCCAGGGCTTTGGAAACTAGCTTAGGGATTTTTCTTCCTGAGAGATCAACTCACAAGGACATTCAACAGTGAGCATCGATAGTCCTGACCATCCACGGGTATGGCTTAAGTGTTAAGGTCTTGGGCTCACATTAAGGAGTCACTGTAGGCCCGGCGGTGGTGGCGCATGTCTGAAATCCCAGCACTCTGGGAGGCAGAGGCAGGCGGATTTCTGAGTTCGAGGCCAGCCTGGTCTACAGAGTGAGTTCCAGGACAGCCAAGGCTACACAGAGAAACCCTGTCTTGAGAGAAACAAAACAAAACAAAACAAACAACAACAACAAAAGGAGTCACTGTCTTGGGAGGTGTTAGGGTAGTGACCATTTGCCAGTTGATATATAAGGATTTATTTTTATAATAATTTTAGATTATTTATGTATATGAATGCTTTATCTGCATGTATCTGTGCACACAACATGTGTTCCCTGGTGCCCATGGAGGTGAGGGTCCCAGGACCCCCCTGGAACCAGAGTTACACACAGTCGTAAACTATGTGGGTGTTGAGAATCAAGTCCGAGCCCTCTGCAAGAGCAGCCGGTATTTTTAACCACGGAGCTATCTCTCTAGCCCTGTGCTTTCTTTCTATTCTTTTTTGGTTTTTCTTAGAGACAGGGTCTCACTGTGCAGCCCCGCCTGCCTCTTGCTGTGTAACCCAGGCTGACCTTGAACTCGCAGAGATGCTCTTGCCTTTCTGTCTACTGAGGGCTGGGATTAAATACCCTACTGGATTTTTTTTTCTTCCTTTTTTTTAGACCTATTTTCTTTCTTTCTTTTCTTGTGTGTGTGTGTGTGTGTGTGTGTGTGTGTGTGTGTGTTTTGAGACAGGGTTTCTCTCTGTAGCTCTGACTGTCCTGGAACTCACTCTGTAGACCAGGCTGGCCTCAATTCAGAAATCCACCTGCCTCTGCCTCCTGAGTGCTGGGATTACAGGTGTGCGCCACCACCACCACCAGCAGCCCTCTTTATTTCATTATATGAGTATGAATGTTTTTCTTGCAGGTATGTCTGGATATTTTGCCGTCAGGATGGTGAACCCCCCTGCGAGTGCTGGTAACCCAGATCCTTTCTAAAAGAGCAAGTGTTCTTAACCACTGAGCCATCTCTCCAGATCTTGGTTTTATTTTTCTTAATTGTAGTTAGCTAACTTCTTGGAAACCAGGCTTTTGTAATTTAACCAGTCTTGAAGTTCTTTTTTTTTTTTTTTTAAGATTGATTTATTTATTTTATGTATGTGAGTACACAGACACACCAGAACACCAGAAGAGGGCATCAGATCCTATTACAGATGGTTGTGAGCCACCATGTGATTGCTGGGAATTGAACTTGGGACCTCTGGAAGAGCAGTCGGTGCTCTTGCCCGCTGAGCCATCTCTCCAGCCCCCAGTCTTGAAGCTCTGACCATCCTGCCTCAGCTTTCTCTGGGCTGGAGCTATCGGTGCTGCCGTGGTCTCCTTCCTGTCTCATTTGTCTACTTGCCTGGAGCTTTGTATTTTATGTGTATGCGTACGCAGGAGCCTTTGGGGGTCAGAGGAGAGGGTCAGGTTCCCTTGCGATTGGGAGTTCTGAGCTCCTGACATGGGTGCTGAGAACAAACTCAGGTGCTTTGAAAGAGCAGGAAGTGCTTTTAACCCATGAGCTGTCTCTCTAGCCGCCCACCCGAGGGCTCAAGGCTTCACAGGTAGCAGAGAATAACCGTGACTTCCTGATCCTCTGCCCCCACATCCCAGCCCTGGGACTCTGGCTTTCTGTCCTAGCCTTGCTCTCTGTTGTTCTGAGACAAGGACATATGGCTTGGTTCCCTCACTGTAGCCCGTCCGGTCCTTCTGCTTGCTTCCTGTGCGCTGGCTTTATAAACGTCCACCTCCGCCACGCCCAGCTTTTGTCTTGTTCTTCCAGGGTCTCATCCTCGGTGTTTAGAAGCTGTTGAGGAAGCATGACTCAGCCAAGAGGATAGCATGCCTGCCCCCGCCCCTTTCTTATTGGGTGGGGGGTAAGATGGGGGTTCAAGATGGGGATTCTCTATGTAACTCAGGCTATCCTAGTCTCACTCTGTAGAACAGCCTGGCCTCGAACTCACTCACAGAGATCTTACTGCCATGCGGATTAAAGGCATCCACCACTACCACCTGTCTTGGATTTCGTTTCTTTCTTTCTTTCTTTCTTTCTTTCTTTCTTTCTTTCTTTCTTTCTTTCTTTCTTTCTTTCTTTGTGTGTGTGTGTTTGGTATTTTTCAAGACAGGGTTTCTCTGTGTGGACCTGGCTGTCCTGGAACTCACTCTGTAGACCAGGCTAGCCTCGAACTCAGAAATCCGCCTGCCTCTGCCTCCCAGAGTGCTGGGATTACAGGCGTGCACCACCACCGCCCGGCTTGGATTTCGTTTCTTTAAGGTTTCTGGGAGAAGCTTGAGCCAGACAGGCCATCAGCTCTAGGTCTGCCCTGACTATTTAATCTAGGATTCAGAAAACCCTGTTGGAGAAGTGCAGCTGAGAGGGTCAGACTTGTGCTTGGAGATAGAGAAATGCGTCCTGATAGGCGTCCCTTAAACCCTGGGCACACCCTTGTCGGCTGCAGGGAATAACTGAATTCCCTGCTTGCTCCATTGGAGTTCGTTTCCGTTGTTGGATGAGGTAGCAATCTGTCCTGCCCCAGCCTCCACTTTTTTGAAACAAGGTCTTGCTTCATAGACCCCGCTGACCTCAAAGTTGCCCAAATCCTCTTGCCTCAGCCTCTGGAATTCTGGGATTGCAGCACATACCACCCTGGGTTCGTTCTCTCTCCTGGCCTGGTCTTCTGGCCTTTTCTTCTTTATTCATAACAGAGGTGCGCTGTTGATTCTGCAGAGTGAGCGGAGAGATGGAGATGAGAGGGGGAGAGAGGAGAGACTCAGGGAGGGAGGGGCAAGTGGCCAGACTGGTCTAACTCTGCTCCGGAAGGCCAACAAGAAAAAACAAAAGTCCAGGCTTTGCTCAAGAACATTCATGCTTATCAACAAAGGGAATTGGGGAAGAGAAGGAGGAAGACAGGAAAGAAAGGGGCAGGGTTCCGGGCTCCTCTCAGTGGGAGAGCCGTGAGGAGTGCTCTAAGGCCTGGCTTGGGAAAGGTCACCGTTTATTCTAAGGTGTGAGACCAGGAGGACAGGCTGGCTTGATCTACAGCGATATTTAACCTGAGGAGCGGAAGGAGTATTGTCTTCAAGAGGCAGCATGCTGTCTGTCTGTCAGTTTCCTGGAACCATTGCTTAAGCTCTTGAGAAGGTGAGGGCCCAGCTATGCCTGAGTTTGGTTCTCAGGATCCACAGAGTAGAAATGAAAGTTGTCCTCTGACCTTCGCACATGCGCTCCCTAGCAAAGCAAATGAGTGTAACAAGATGCTTTTTAAAAGGAAACGCAAGTTTTCTTAAAACCACTGATTTAATGCCTGTGTTTCCGCTCTAGGTGTGCACCGCCACTAACACCTGGAAGGACTCCCGTATCCGTCTTTCCCCAGCAATCTATTCTGCTTCCTGCTACAGAGCATATCTTATCTTGTCATCACCTTTCTTATCTTGAGACTGCAAAATGTCCCAGAAAGTCTAGAATGAAATTTCAGTAGCAGGAGTCATAGCGATGGATAGGCTCTGGCTGTCTTTCTGACTAGACCATTTTCAACACCACTACCTCTCCTCCTCCTCCTCCTCCTCCTCCTCCTCCTCCTCCTCCTCCTCCTCCTCCTCCCCCTCCCCCTCTTCCTCCTCCTCCTCTTCCTCTTTTAAAAGCACACCTGCCTTCAGACCCTTTGTAGTCCCTGGCTGGTTTTGAACTCACTATCCTCCTGTCTCAGTTTCCCAAGTCCTGGGACTATGTAAGCTACCATACCCGGTTTATGTAAGCTTCATATCTTTTGAATACTTGAAAGGACTTTTCCGGGGAGTAATTCTGAGTGTAAATTAGGATCACTGAGTTTACACCTTATCTCTACTCCCCTACTCCTCCCACTCCTGTTTCTCTGTGTGGCTGTGGCTGTTCTGAAACTTACTCTGAATTCATAGAGATCCCCCTGCCTCTGTCTCCTGAGTGCTGGGATTGAAGGCCTGCGCCTCCACTAGCCAGCTGATCTCATTTCTTCTTAAGTGAAGATGTAAAACGAACCTTTTATAAGTTATACTTGAAAATTGCTTCTAAAGGCATTTCCAGCCGAGCAAAGACATCTGCTTCTTTTCAGTTGAGCATGGAATGAAGTGTCTGCAGGGATGGGCTTGAGATCAGGAGAGACTTCACACGCTAGACCCCCTACCCTCCCCCCACCTTCCTCTTTTGAGACTGGGTCTAAAGGATCAGAGAATGACCTTAGACTTCATGTGTATTGGGTTGAACCCAAGACTCCTGCATGATAAGTAAACAGTTAGCAACTGAGCTGTATTCCAGCCCATGCTAGACCCTTTTCTAACCCTATCTCCTTTCTTGTCCTAGTTTGGCCCCTCCCTGGGCTTGGCACCACCTCTGGTTTGGATTTTGGTCCCCATACCTGGGTCTCCATGCCTAAGCCACTTCCTAGACTTCAAGAAAGACAGCTTTGGCTGGGAACACTAGCCTTCTGATCTTTTCAGCCACGTGCAAATGAGAAGTGTGTGTGTGTGTGTGTGTGTGTGTGTGTGTTGTTTTGAGGGACCCACACCCTTTTATTTACTGTCCTAGTACACTTCATGACCTCCCATTTGCTTATGATAGCCTTCTCTGAAGTTCTGAGCAAATTAGATTTTCTCCACACTTGAGACCATGGTAAGCATTACACAAATGATACGGCGTGACAGGAGGCAGCCACACGCTAGGTGCTCTGTAATACCTGTATGCGAGGGAAGCCAATGGTTGGCACGGTGACTGGGATGAGATAGGGGCTGGCTGCTATGTCACCCTGCCTGGCTTTGAATTCATGGCAATCCTGCCTCCTACTCCCCAATGCCAGAATTATAGACATGTGAATCGATGCCCAGTTATTTTTTAATGCCTGAGTTACACAGTGAGTTAGGGCCAGTCCTCTTCATACTCTAGAACCTTGTCTCAAGAAATATATAAATAGGGCTGGACAGATGGCTCAGCAGTAAAGAGCACTGACTGCTCTTCCAGAGGTTCTGAGTTCAATTCCCAGCAATCACTTGGTGGCTCACAACCATCTGTAATGAAGTCCGATGCCCTCTTCTGGTATGTCTGAAGACAGTAACTGTGTACTCATATAAATAAAAATAAATAATACATCTTTTCTTAAAAAAGAAATATATAAATAAATGTATATATTTATATGTAGTTACAGTTTGTGCCTTTTTGTATGTAAAACTTAACAGCATTGATTTTTGTTTGTTTGCTTGAAACAGGGTCTCTTGTGTAGCCTTGGCTGTCCTGGAACTCGCTCTGTAGACCAATCTGGCCTCATAAAGACCCACTTGCCTCTGCCCTTCAAGTGCTGGGATTAAAGTGTACCACTACTACCTGGCTTGTTTTTTTTTTTTTTTGTTTTTTTTTTTTTTTTTTAAGATTTATTTATTATATGTAAGTACACTGTAGCTGTCTTCAGACGCACCAGAAGAGGGCATCATATCTCATTAAGGATGGTTGTGAGCCTCCATGTGGTTGCCGGGATTTGAACTCAGGACCTCTGGAAGAGCAGTCAGTGATCTTAACCGCTGAGCCATCTCTCCAGCTCCCCCCCCCTTTTTTTTAAAAGATTTATTGCTTATTTTATTTGCATTGATGTTTTGCCTGCATGATGTCTGTTTTAGGGTGCCAGATTCTTTCAAACTGATGATAAAGACAGTTGTGAGTGCCGGAAATTGAACCTGAGTCCTTTGGAAGAGCAGCCAGTATTTTTAACCACTGAGTGTCTCTCCAGCCCTGTTGATTCATTTTTAAAATACCTGCTTTCATTTATTTACTTAGAGATATGGTCTTACTCTGTAGCCCGGGTTAACCTTAAACTCTTATCCTTCCTGTCTCAGTTTCCCCAGCACTGGGATGTCATGTGTGCACTACTACATGTGACTAACATAAATTTTTTGGTTTTAAGATAGGTTCTTACTGTATAGCCTTGGCTGTCCTAGAACTGGCTATGTAGACCAGGCTGTCCTGATCTCACAGAAATCTGCCTGTCTGTGCTTCCAGAAGCACTGGAATTAAAAAAAGGTTGTGCTCCACCGCAGCAGGCTAATAGAGATTATTTTAAAATTTTATAGTGTATTTAATTACTTTTGAATTCATTATGGTGACTTCATTTTAAAATTCACTCCACTGGACCATAAAACATTGCTTATAGTCAGTTTTCGGTTATTGGTGGTCACTGTAATTGGTATGGATAGGTCAAAATCAAAAGTTATATGTTTGATTTTACTTTTAAACGTGTGTGTGTGTGTGTGTGTGTGTGTGTGTGTGTGTGTGTGTTGTGGTTAAGGGAACTCATTTTCCAGAGCCTATATGTCTACAGTTTGTTCTCTATGCCATTCAAGGAAGCCTCAGGATAGAAGTGCAAGACATGTGACCACCAAGCAGGGACAGTGATGGACACTCGCTTTTGCTTTCCGACCTGGGTTCTCTATTCTGTGACAACAGCGACCTGCCCTTGCCTTGGCAGGTACATTACTTACTGGCCTCTGGGTGCAGTGCGATCTTGAGCATAGTGGTGACAATGAAGTTAACACCTCACAGGTTCTGAGGGCGAGAGTTTGGGCAGGCACGGCTTGCTGCAGCTTGCTGCCTGGACACGAGGCTTGCTTCCAAACGAACAGGGTCATTGGCCGAACTCGGTTCTTCTCAAGTTGCCTCCTCTTCTTGGCTGTGACCTGATGGCCAGCTCCACTTCCTGGAGGCCACTCAATTCCACGCCATAACGTGGCTCCTATTTTGTCAAGCCAATTAGAACAGGATACCATTAGCAAGCGACGCTCAAGTCTTATGACATGTAACCTGGTCACTTTATTTACCGGAGGGGAGCTAGCCACAGGATGTGTACTTTCTCAGGGAAAGGATTACACAGAGGTGCAAACACTGGGCGCCACAGCTGTGGCAGCTGGCCTGACTATCTGCCACTGACACGGCAGCTCAAGGGAAGCAGGCCCCTGTGGCCTGAGGCAGGCCAGTAACCACACTCTGTCCTGTCACCAGAAGTTGGGTACAGGTGATGTGAGGCCTAAGTGAGTTAAGTGTCTGGTGAGCAGACTGAGTTTTTACACAGGGCAAGGAGGAGAGTCCTGGGGTGGGAAGCCATTCTGCAAAGGCCGGGATAGCATTGTGAGAAACTCTAATTCTTCACTCATGGAGACAGACAGGGACGATGAAAGGGTGTAGACCAGGTTGGACCACATAGTAAGACTCTGTCTCAGGAAACAAAAAGCAACAAAAGGAATCATAAAAATGTTCATTTCATTGTTTATAATAATGAATTTCATTATAGTATTTTATATTTTTATTTATATTTTATATTCTTCTTTTTTTCTTTCTTTCTTTCTTTTTTGTTTTTTGGATTTGGTTTTTTTCGAGACAGGGTTTCTCTGTATAGCCCTGGCTCTCCTGGATCTCACTCTGTAGACCAGGCTGGCCTCGAACTCAGAAATCTGCCTGCCTCTGCCTCCCAGAGTGCTGGGATTACAGGCGTGCACCACCATCGCCCAGCATTCTTCTTTATTTTTGACAGGTCTCTCTGTCATAGCTCCTGAGGACTGGGACTACAGGCATAGGTCATTATAGTATGCCAGGTCTTATTAAGATGCTTTTATATATGTAAACAATGTCCTTCAATCATATTTATTTTCCCATAGTCCCCTATTCTTTTTTGTTTTATAGATTTCACATATAAGAGAAACGTACACAGTATATATGCATATATACATATATATTGTATACATATGTAATTTTTTGTGTTTTTCAGGCTATCTTGTAAGTCATCATATAGCTGAAGATGACCTTGAAGACAGGGTTTCTCTGTGTAGTCCTGGCTGTCCTGGAACTCACTCTGTAGACCAGGCTGGCCTCGAACTCAGAAATCCACCTGCCTCTGCCTCCCGGAGTGCTGGGATTATAGGCATGTGCCACCACTGCCCAGCTCTCTCTACTTCTTTTTTTTTTTTTTTTTTTACAAGTTCAAGTATCTTTATTCAAATTTGAAAAATGTACCATACTGCATTATTGCAAAAATTCGCTGGTACAAAAACACTTTGCAGCTGGTGAGAAGGCAATAAAAAGTTGATTTTAAAACTCATTACTAAGGGCTGGTATCCCAAGAGGAGGCCAGCACACGCAGGCCCGAGTCTGGGTTGTTTCTCCTGACAGGGTTGGAGATTTCTAGTTGCTATCAGATGGTTGATTAGTTGGTTGGTTGGTTGATTTTACACAGTCTTCTTTGTTTCTCAGACTGGCCTTTACCTGTACTTCCCTATGTGACCCAGGCTGGCCTTGAATTCCCTCAGCCCGATTTGTTACCAGATTCTTGCCTCTAGACTGGCCCGCTTTTCCTTTCTGAATTGTGAAAGCGATGATAGCATCAAACAAATAGTGAAACAGACTTCTTTGTATTCAAGAACAGAAGAAATGGGGAAAAATTTGTAAACCCACCTTTAACTTTTGGGCTTAGGAGGGAGGTTATAGATACAGTATCAAAATGAGGGGGAAAGAGTGCTGTTGGAGAGATGGCTCAGCAGTTGAGGGCACTGGCTCTTCTTCCAGAGGACGGGGGTTCAAATCCCAGCACCCACATGGCAGCTCACAACTGTCTGTAACTCTAAGATCGGGCACTCTCACACAGACATGTGGGCACCAAGCACATAAAATAAAGGTAAATTAAAAGAAAAGATTTTAAAAATGAGGTGAAAATGAAGAATGGGTGATGGAGATACTTATTCATCTCTTTTCTAGTAACTTTAAGGCAGCCTCTTTTTTTTTCCTTTTATAGTTCCTATGGCGATTGTCAACAGGCACGGTGCTGGAGGGTACGCCATTTAGCTGGCAGACTACGATGCTCAAATGTCATCTGACTGCTGCTCTGATGGCCATCTTAGGTGCAGACAGTTTCTGCTCATACAGCTTCCTGAAGCCCTTCTGGCCCCAAACACCCCGTCCTCAAAATGCAACAAGAAACACAGCCACACAGTGCTTGGGGTGACAAAATAGGAGTCGGTTTTCCTGCCTCGGGGCCTTGCTGGGTCAAGCCCACCTGCGGTAGGCTCTGCTCCATGTTGAAAATCAGCGCAGCTGATCGAATACATGTGCTAGCCTGACTTTTTTCTAAGCAATGCTTAAATGGTACCTAGCACCTCGTATGCTCAACAAATGCACTTCCACACCATCCTGCCTAGCGTACCCGAACCACACTCGGGTAATGTCAAGCTAGTAAATGTATGATAAATGTGAGATTTTTGTTTCTGGGGCCAGGCACCCGGAAAGCGCAGGGGAAAGGAGAGAGGCTGCAAATTTGTTACCAGTGGCCAACCCAGTCATGCCTACGTAGTGATCATTTCACAAAGAACCTGGGTTCAGAGAGCCGCGAGATGGCTGGGTGTTCAAGCACCTGGAGGCTGGTCCTCGCTTAGGCCGGTCCTGACTATGCACTGAGTCCTGTGCGCCCCTCCCTCTGTTACCTAGCTTTACGGTAAACCAGCAAGCCTGTTTCCTTCCTCACAACACCAGCAGATTAGCCAAACACAAAGAGAGAGGCACCGCCGAGGTGGTGGTTTGAAAGAAAATGACCTCTATAGGCTCACAGGGAGTGGCCCTCTATTAGGAGGTGTGGCCTTGTTGAAGGAGGTGTGGCCTTTTTGAGGAAGGATGTCACTGGGGCAGGGGGAGGAGCTTTGAGTTTCAGAAGCTCAAGACAGGCCCAGTGTGTGTCTCTCTTCCTGCTGCCTGCCAATCTGGATGTAGAGCTCTCAGCTACATCTCCTTCACCAAGTCTGCCTGCCTGCGGCCCGTACTTCCCACCATGACGATAGATAATAGGCCTCTGAATTGTAAACCAGCCCCAAAGAAACGTTTTCCATTGTTAAGAGTTGCTGTAGTCACCACTGTGTCTCTTCACAGGCAATAGAACACTGACTTACCACTGCTGAGTTTTATTTGGTTAGAAGATCAAATCAAAAATGATCCTTAAAGACTGGCATTGGATGTGGGGTGCCTGGGACCAAAGTCCTCAACCTGTGTGACAGGTTGAATGGTGTCAGATCCAAAGTGACTTACAGGACTTTGAGTTGGTGTCCAATTCAAGGCCTGCTCATGTTTGGGTGTATAGATGCCCCTCCCCCCATCCCTCCCCCCATATACAAGCGGAAGGAAGAATCCTCATGAAGCTGACCTCTGACCTCTACACATGTGCCATGGTATATTGCACACTCTTCTTTTCATGACTTGAAAAAAAGTCAGTTGTCAAGAAGGAGTGGGTGCTATCGGCACCCACTTCTCTGCCCATTCTGGATACAGGGCCTCACTGTGCAGCCCAGGCTGGTCTTGATCCCCCTGCCTCAGCATCACTAGGATTACAGCTGGTCCCTCATGCTCAGCTTCCCCTTTCTCTGTCCAAAGAAGCAGCTCTTAACCTGTGGTCGTATATCAGATATCCTGCATATCAGATATTTATTTATATTATGATTCATAACAGCAGCAAGATTACAGTCATAAAGTAGCAAGGAAAATAATTTTATGGTTGATGGCCACCACAGTATGAAGTGTGTTAAAGGGTAACCATATTAGGAGGGGTCCACAGTGTCAGAGTTTGGTCAGCAAATTAGATGGTCAGCCAAGGTTCAAGGTGGGCTGTTTTGTTGTTGTTGTTGTTGTTTGTTTTGTTTTGTTTTAATATGGCAAGCCTTAGGGAGGGCCACCACTACAGTCAACTGTCTTCCTCTAAAACTGAAGCCCAAAGTTAAAGCCCTTATAGCCACTGCCCTGTGTATCTGCTTGCTAGCTCTTATGGCAAAAGGCCTGTCATCAAGCTACTAGGGAACCTGAGGCAGGAGGATTCCCCAATTCAAGGCCTGCCTGGGCTACAGGGTGAGTTCCCAGCCAGCCTAGGCAGCTTAATGAGCCCCATCTCAAAATGCAAATTCCAAAAGCCCTGAGAGAACTGCTCTGTGGTGGTAGAACTCCCTGATAGTCCCAGACCCCGGAAAGAGTCCTCAGTACCACAGCCGGGAGAAAGGACTGTGTACAGAACTCGCAGGAATTTGGATTGAATATGTGCCCAGATTTATAACCCAAACGTGTTGACACTAATGTGGCATTGAGCTGTTCCTACTGTGTGTTCTGTGAACACCCCAGAGTTGCATCGGGAGCACCGGCGAGCTTGCCAAATTGGCTGGGCTCTCAACTTCACCAAGAACTAGCTGGTTAAGAGCCAGTTGTGAGGCTGGGCACCCGTAGCACACACAGCTATAAACTCAGCGCTCAGGAGGCAGAGCCAGGAGGATCAGTCATTCTAGTCCAAGTGAGGTGTGGGCTGCAAGCCTTTAATCCCAGCACTTGAGAGTCAGAGGTGGGTGGATCTCTGGAGTTTGAGTCCAGCCTGGTCTTCAAAGCAAGTTTCAAGTCAGCCAGGGCTCTTATACAGAGAAACCCTGTCGCAAAAAATAATAAACAAATAAATGAATAAAAGAATTTGAGTCCAAGGGCTGGGAAGATGGCTCAGAGATTAAGAGTACTTCTTATTCTTGTGAAGGACCCTGGTCTGATTCCCAGCACCCATATGGTGTCTCATAACCATCCATAACTCCAGTTCCAAGGGATCCAATGGGTATACATACGGCACACATGTATGCATACGGCACACATACATGCATGCAGGCAAAACATTCATACGCATAACATAAAATAATTAAATACAAACAAGCACACAAAACAAAAACATCTAAGCTGGTGTGGTTGTACATGCCTTTAATCCCAGTTCTCCACTGGCAAGGGCAGGTGGATCTCTGTGAGTTCCAGGCCTGCTGGGGCTTGTAGTGAGACCCTGTCTCAAACACAAACAGCCTAGCTAGCTAGAATTAGGGACTGTGCTGGGAGCAGCAGACAGGAAGACAGTGACCTGCAGGGGAGAGATGCAGAGGATCCCTCTCTTCCTCTGTAATAGCAGTACTCAACCTTCCTAATGCTACACCCCTTTAATACACTTCTAGAATCATGTTATTGTGACCCCCCCCCCAACTATAAAATTATTTCATTGCTGCTTCACGACTGTAATTTTGCTACCGCCGTGAGTTATAATGTAAATATTTGTGTTTTCAGATGGTCTTAGATAGCCCCTGGGATGCAGTCCTTGAGGGGGTCGTGACCCACAGGTTGAGAAACACTGCTGTACCCGCTAGACTGAAAGTTACTTTTAGAGAAAAAGGCGTGGCAGGAAGCTGAGGTGATGTGGGGAAGGAGAGGCCGTGTAGGTCACCGTTGATATGAGCTCTGGAGACAAGCCAGGTGGATTTGAGTGTGGACTGTGTCCCTTCACATTTGTATGACCGTGTCACGTTCATCTTGCATACAGTGCTAGCAATGCTGTGGACGGTTAGAGT
The DNA here is from genome assembly GCF_947179515.1 of Apodemus sylvaticus. Taxonomy (NCBI): domain Eukaryota; kingdom Metazoa; phylum Chordata; class Mammalia; order Rodentia; family Muridae; genus Apodemus; species Apodemus sylvaticus. The sequence continues at coordinate 43,229,683 of NC_067483.1, forward strand.
CACGTGGGATAATGCATGGAGGTGACAGGCCCCGGCCTTGCACCACAGTGAAATGACAGACAGGGTCAGCTTTCCATGAAATAGTCTCGATGGACCTTGTTAATGTTTGGTGTGCTGGGAATATATTGTTCTATTTCACTAAAAGATCCCCTCCTCCCCCCAGCTGTGCTTGGGGAAAGTGTGCTTGGAGATGGTATCTGCTTGCAGTGGTGGTGGGCGTCTCCTGCCTCTGATGATTCTCCACTGTACTCTGCTGCCCTGATGTTAGGTCCCCAGGGCCCAAGACACTACTGCTGAGATACCCACTGAATACACGCAGGCTGGCTGCAGGGATGCCTCCCGTCTCCGCAGTGGCTGTTCTTTTGTGCAGTCTGTTGGCCGTTTGAGGATTCGGCTCCCAGGGTGCAGCACTGCACACACTACTATGCAGCCTCTTGTCTTGAAGGCTTTCTGTACTGCCAGTCCCCAGCCAACAGTTTTCAGAGGCCAGCTTCCCCTCGAGTTCACTCATGGCACAAATTAAAGTAAGAAGAGTGATTGTTTGCAGTTTCCGAGGTTGAGGAATCTTGACTTTCTTGTAAAGAGTTAGATACCAAATGTGAATTTGGCAAGCCTGCCCTTCCTAAGTCAAGTCAAATGTACACCACTGTCTTTGCCAGGGTTATACTTCCAAAAACGGTCACTGCTACGCTCTGCAGACTGTTGGCTGCCTCTGTTTCAGAAGCTGTGTGGTCCCTGGAAGAACACTGAACTCAGAGCTTCAGTCATGTGGCCCCCAGGGCCCTCTGCCTCACGCTCACAGCTGGGTGGTGGCGCAGACCCAAAACTTGGTGAGGTCAGGTGAGATACCAGATCTGAAAGGCATTATTGTTGCACATTACTGTAAAAATATAAAGCATTTTAAATATGATTTAGTGAAAAAAATTGGAGAATTGGAGTTGAATCTAGAAACTGGGTATATTTTTAAATGTTGTTTTACTAATTAAAATGTATCTATATGAAAATTTTTATGTGAGTTTTGCTTACATGTATGCTTACTAGTACATGCAGTACTCAGAGAGGCCAGAAGAGGGCGTTGGATTCCCTGTTGTGAGCTGCCACGTGGGTGCTGGGAACGGCGCTTGGGTCTTCTGGGACAGCAGCCAGCTCATCAATCCAGTTTGTATTTCATTATTTCTTCTTTTCTTTTTCCCTTTTGGTTTTGTTTTTATATGAGTACACTGTAACTGTCTTCAGACTCACCAGAAGAGGCATCAGATCCCATCACAGACAGTTGTGAGCCACCATGTAGTTGCTGGGAATTGAACTCAGGACCTCAGGAAGAGCGGTCACTGCTCTTAACCACTGAGCCATCTTTCCAGCCGTAATTGTTTCTTAACATTGGGGATTGAACCAGGACTTCAAGCATGGTAGGCAAAGCTATTACTTCGTGCCTAGCCTGAGATATCTTTTTTTTTTTTTGTTATTAACCTTGAGGTAGGCTTTTATTACATAGCTCAGGCTAATTTTGTATTCTAGCCCCTTGTGTCCTGAGTACTTGGATTACACGGGCGTGTACCAATACACCCAGCTATGAGCTGCCAATTTTAATATTTACGGTTTTAAAAGAACATGCATAAGAAAGAAGGTCCTATTTCTTTCTTTCTCTCTTTCTTTTTTTAGATTTATTATATATACACAACATTCTGCTTGCATGCGTGCCTGCAGGCCAGAAGAGGGCACCAGATCTCATTATAGATGGTTGTGAGCCACCATGTGGTTGCTGGGAATTGAACTCAGGACCTCTAGAAGAGTAGTGCTCTTAATCGTTGAGCCATCTCTCCAGCCCCAGAAGGCCATTTCTTTTTCTTTTTTTTTTTTTGGATTTGGTTTTTTTGAGACAGGGTTTCTCTGTGTAGCCCTGGCTGTCCTGGAACTCACTCTGTAGACCAGGCTGGCCTCGAACTCAGAAATCCGCCTGCCTCTGCCTCCCAAGTGCAGGGATTACAGATGTGTGCCATCACTGCCTGGCTTGCGTGATTGAATTTTTAAAAATATGTTGTGGGGCTGAGACAGAAGAGTTGCTTTGAGTTAGAGGACAGTCTAGGCTATGGAGTAGGACCGTACTCAAAAAGAACAGGAGAGACCGACACCGCTGTAAAAAGCCTGGGGACTGAGTTGGAAAGAGGCTTCTTCAGTTGAGAGCACTGGCTGCTCTTCCAGAGGACTCAGATTGGAGTCCCAGAGCCTATGCAATGGCTCAGCACCATCTGTAACTCCAGTTCTAGGGCGGGTCCACCAGCCTCTTCTGGCCTCCAGAGGCTCCAGGCACCCGCAAGATACAGAGACATACATGCAGGCAAAACACCCCCCACACAGAAAATAACAGGAGGACAATCCTGAGATCCCTGAGGAAGGACACCCGATCAGGGTTATGCTTATATCTTATGCAAAGCAGGCTCTGTGGCCCGGCCCATGCCTCTGAGGCCCAGGCTGGGCCTCTAAGTCCTGCTTCTACATCGGCAGTTACTCCAGGTCACTGCATCCACACACCACACGGCCTTCCCAGTGGTTCTGCAGTGTCCTTTCGATTTGGAGCCTGATTGTTGGAGCGATGGAAACCAGTCCTCAGTGGAACTTCCTTTGGAACACATGACCCGAATTTCTGTTGCTCTCTTTCTGTGGCCTTGGGACTATTTTTTGCCAGCATATACTTCCTCAAAAATTTTTTTTTAATTAAAAAAAAATTAGACTTTTAATCTCAGCACTCAGGAGGCAGCGAGTTTAAGACCAGCCTGGTCTACAAAGTGAGTTCCAGGAAAGTCAGGGCTGTTACACAGAGAAGAAACCCTATCTCAAAACACCAAAACAACGAATTTTGTATGTATGAGTGTTTTGCCTGCATGTATATCTGAGTACCACTTGCGTGCCTGGTGCCCTGGGAAGCCAGAAGCTGGTGTTGGAACCCCTGGACCTGGAATTATAGAGAGTTGTGAGCCGCCACTCTGGGAAAGCAGGCAGAGAAGGCTCTTAACTTCTGAGTCATCTCTCCAGCCCCCAGATACACTTCTTAAAATAATTTTCAAAAATTTTATTCAGTCTTGGGCAGATGGCTCATCAGGTAAAGGTCATGCAAAGCCCGGCACCTGAGTCCAATTCCTGGGACTAAAGATCAAACAGAGCCCACAAAGTTGTCCTCTGACAGGGCTGGAGAGATGGCTCACGGGTTACGAGCACTTGCTGCTCTTGCAGAGGATCCGAATTCAGTACCCTGCCCTCGCATGGCAGCTTACAACTGTCTG